>NW_015151164.1:119634-124518 GCF_000732505.1 Cyprinodon variegatus | reverse complement strand
CTTGAAATTTCTATGAAGACTAACAGTGGCCCCCAGAGTCTAAAATTGAAATAGCAGGAGTGTCAATGATAAATAATATAGAAGGTTTAAAAACACTTATATGCCTATCAGTAACATGAATAACCCTACTTTAAGCTACTAAAACAGATATGTTATTGTCCTCTATTATGCTTCACGGTTGGCAGTCATAGAGCAAAAGGACAAATATAATTTCATCATGATATGATAAAAAAAAAAAAAGAAAAAATACTGCCTGATTTTACATTTAGGGATAAGGTTAGAAAGTTAGTATAGTTTTCCCATATATATATATATATATATATATATATACGTCCTATTTCTAAGTTGAAAACATGAAATAATTATTTTTTGCCATCATTATCTAAACTAGAGAATGAAAAACCTTTAACTTCTAATCAGAAATATATATATAAAAAAAGCTTAAAATCATCCAACAAACATTTCATAATTTTTTCAGGATGACCAACCTCTAAATGAGAGTCGGGTTCATCCAGGATGCTCTTCTCACTATGTATCCTCTACATTGTCTCTGTTGAGCTGGGGTCCATTATCAGCATGCTTTGACTATCATCTCTTCCACATTTATCACTTTTTCTTGAGTCATTTCTCCTACACACCTCATAATTGTAAACGTGTGGCAGAGTCCCCTAAGTGTCTGAATAACATGGTGGATAATAAGGAATCACAGGAAGGTTGGAGTGATACAGGATGCGGGACTGTCTCCATCTGTAGAGTTAACTTATATAATAACTACCAAACAAGTGATGAAGAGGTGGGGGACTACAGCCAGAGTAAACACTAAGCAAACAATTAGGTTATCTTTGCACTCCTTATCATTTGGAAAATCACTGAACTCTGAGAGCACCTCAGGGAAGCTGTCTGCCACCACCACGTTAACGATAACTGTAGCTGAACGAGAAGGCGGTCCATTGTCCTCCATTATAACAGTTAGTCTCTGTTTCATTGAATCTTTATCAGTCACCTGGCATATTGTTCTTATTTCTCCATTCTGTAGGCCCACTTCAAACAGAGCCCTGTCTGCACCTTTTTGCAGTTTAGAGGAGAGCCAGACGTTCAGTGCAGAGTCAACATCAACAGCTACCACTTTAGTCACCTAAATAGCCCACCAGAATCCTTTCTGATGTTTGTTAGAATACACATTTTTTCCACCTTTAAGACTGTTAATACCAAATATATTTCTGAGGTTCCTAACACCATAGCCATCTTTGGATTGAATAAATAGATACATGAATCAAAATCAGCCATACTTTTATTATTGACAACAATAAAACAATGATGCCACAATTAAAACAAGAGGTATAAGTTAATAAACTTATTTTTACAGCTATACAACAATTCATTATTCAATTTTTATCACAGTGCAATGTTCCCCATGTTGAATAGTATTAGGACGGTAAATAGTATTATTTTTTTTCTTATATTTTACATTGAATGTTATTTATTTTTGATGTATATTCTAGAAAGTGAACTGTGAAACAATTGAGTTTTTTGAAAATCAATAAATAGAATCTTTTTTTGTTTCGATTTTTTTACTCGTATACCTACAAGTGTTATTAATAGCTTTGCCAGTCACACAAAAACAAATAAAAATGTCTAAGCTTTTATTAATTAAACTCAATTTTTGGTTGAAATTAATATTATACAGTTGTATTCCAAGTGAATGAGACAGCTTTTTTATTTAAAAAAGACATTTGAAAATAGAAGTTGTGAATAAAGTAACAGATTCCTGCAGCACCATGGACAGCGACGTCAGGAAAATGATCAGATATATCCTCATACTAAACAACAGTGGGTACACTGCAAAGCCATTCTGAAAAAAGTCTATTCCCTCTGACAGAGGAAGGTTAAATTATCGATTGATTCTGCTATTAGCGTAACTTAGACGCACATGCATCTCTTACAACTGCTCCTTCAAGCTAGATGCTTATTGGTCTCCAACAACATGGCAACACCAAAGGATACAGCTTCACAGGAGAAGAGCCAGAAGTATAGTCACCATCCACGCAGAAGGCTTCCGGGTCATCTCGTGGACTCTCGTGGACTCCTCTGGATCACATACCTGATCCAGAGGAGTCAGAGACATCTAACTGAGATCGTTAATCAAAAAGTTGCATTACTACTGGACTCTCAGTCAGATCCTCAGTCTGTACATCAGCCCAGAGTAAATACAGCATTCCAGTCTTTACTTCTGCATATATCACAGCCAAGTGGCCCTCTGATTTATCCAGGCACCCTTAGATGCACCAGCATCTCTTACAATAGCAGTGTCATAAACATATTAAGAGCATCTTGCAATCTATTACAACCTTTAACAGTACCACTACCCCCCACAATGATCTCTGTATTTTACAGTGGAATTATGAGATGTTGAAAATATATATAAACTTGGTAAGAAGTTTCCACTGGTGTCTGCTGACCTGGAGAGGATCATGCTCCTGTCTGAAGTGCATGTATGTTTTCACCTGCATACTGAAGTTCTCCGCCAACAGACTGTTGCTCTATGATGCATGCTGAAATGAATTAAACTTGTTACCTCGCAGGGACACATACCACCAGTCTTCCATTCCCTATGCAGATCTTACAGGAGCAGACATCACAGATAACAAGAAATCCCACACACACTTGCTAATGGATCGCTGATTGAGAACTGTGATTGGGATCAATATGAATGTAGCGGAAATGTTAAATAAAGGGAAGAACTGTGGATCTTTTTTCTCTGGTGGCAGAGCACATTAAAATCAGTGGGCAGAACTCNTATATATATATATATATATATATATATATATATATATATATATATATATATATATCCTATTATCTTAATTTGAAAACATGAAATGATAATTTTTGCCATCATTATCTAAGCCAGAGAATGGAAAAATCTTTAGCTTCTAAGAAAAAATATTTAAAAAAGCTTAAAATCAACCAGGAAACATAGCATAGTTTTTTTCAGGATAACTAACCTCTAAAGCAGAGTTGGGTTCATCCAGGATGCTCGTCTTACTATGAATCCTCTGCATTGTCTCTGTTGAGCTGGGGTCCATTATCAACACGTTTTCACTATGATGTCTTCCAAATGTATCACTTTTTCTTAAGTCATTTGTCCTACACATCTCATATTTGTAAATGTTTGGCAGAGTTCCCAAAGTGTCTGAATAAATTGGTGGATAATAAGGAATCACAGGGAGGTTGGAGTGATACAGGATGCGAGACTGTCTCCATCTGTAGACGTTCACTTATATGATAACCACCAAACAAGTAATGTAGAGGAGGGACACTACAGCCAGAGCCAACACTAAGCAAAAAATGAGGTTATTGTTGCACTCCTTATCATTTGGAAAATCACTGAACTCTGAGAGCACCTCAGGGAAGCTGTGTGCCACCACCACGTTAACAATAACTTTAGCTGAACAAGAAGGCGGCCCATTGTCCTCCATTATAACAGACAGTCTGTGATTCATTGAATATTTATCAGTCACCTGGAAGATTGTTCTTAATTCTTCATTCTGTAGGCCCACTTCAAACAGAACCCTGTCTGTAGCTTTTTGCAGTTTAGAGGAGAGCCAGGCGTTCAGTGTAGAGTCAAAATCAACAGCTACCACTTTAGTTACCAAACAGCTCACCAGAATCATCTCTAATGCTTGATAGAGTAAATTAAAACCAGAGGTTTTTGCATTCAGTCAAGATGACACTTAAAATCCAAATGTCTCTCTTTCATTTCAAAGCAATGAAATAGTGAATATCTCAGTAGGGAATGTGGGCTGCCGCACTCCTCATCCAGAATGATATGCAGTGATGTATCAATAGCAGCAGTTAGAGTACACTAAAGGTAATATCTTAGAGTGAATAGTTTGTTTTTTCATTGTATTGTATAAATGAAGGAGTAGTTGGGTTTCAAATTGTATAACAAAACTGAGTTGTTTCAGAAAGAATACACATTTCTTTCAACTTTAAGAATGTTAATACCAAATATATTTCTGAGGTTCCTAACACCATAGCCATCTTTGGATTGAATAAATAGATACATGAATCAAAAGCAGCCACACATTTATTATTGACAACAATAAAACAATCATACCACAATTAAAACAAGAGGTATAAGTTTATTAACTCATTTTTACAGCTAAACAACCTTACATTATTGAATATTTTCAAAGTGCAATGTTTCCCATCTTGAATACTATTAAGACAGTAAATAGTATTATTTTTTTCTTATATTTTATATTGGATGTTATTTATTTTTTATATATATTCAAGAAAGTGAACTGTGAAACAATTAAGTATTTTTGAAAACCAATAAATAGAATCTTATTTTGTTTCGATTTTTTTTTACTTGTATAGCTACAAGCATTATTAATAGCTTTGCCAGTCAAACAAAAACAAATAACATCTAAGCTTTTAATAATTAAAGTCATTTTTGGTTGACATTAATATTATACAGTTATATTCCAAGTGAATGAGACAGATTTTTTATTTAAAAAAGACATTTGAAAATAGAAGTTGTGAATAAAGTAACAGATTCCTGCAGCACCATGGACAGCGACGTTAGGAAAATGATTAGATATATCCTTGTACTAAACAACAGTGGGCACACTGCAAAAACATTCTGAAAAAAAGTCTATTCCCTCTGACAGAGGAAGGTTAAATTATCGATTGATTCTGCTATTAGCGTAACTTAGACGCACATGAGAATCAGCTCCTCCAAGTCCGAGGCCATGGTCCTCGACCGGAAAAAGGTGGCTTGTCCCCTTCAGGTTGGAGGAGAGTCCCTGCCTCAAGTGGAGGAGTTCAAGTATCTTGGGGTCCTGTTCACGAGTGAGGGAAGAATGGAGCGAGAGATCG
>NW_015151164.1:116152-118934 GCF_000732505.1 Cyprinodon variegatus | reverse complement strand
GGATCACATACCTGATCCAGAGGAGTCAGAGACATCTAACTGAGATCGTTAATCAAAAAGTTGCATTACTACTGGACTCTCAGTCAGATCCTCAGTCTGTACATCAGCCCAGAGTAAATACAGCATTCCAGTCTTTACTTCTGCATATATCACAGCCAAGTGGCCCTCTGATTTATCCAGGCACCCTTAGATGCACCAGCATCTCTTACAATAGCAGTGTCATAAACATATTAAGAGCATCTTGCAATCTATTACAACCTTTAACAGTACCACTACCCCCCACAATGATCTCTGTATTTTACAGTGGAATTATGAGATGTTGAAAATATATATAAACTTGGTAAGAAGTTTCCACTGGTGTCTGCTGACCTGGAGAGGATCATGCTCCTGTCTGAAGTGCATGTATGTTTTCACCTGCATACTGAAGTTCTCCGCCAACAGACTGTTGCTCTATGATGCATGCTGAAATGAATTAAACTTGTTACCTCGCAGGGACACATACCACCAGTCTTCCATTCCCTATGCAGATCTTACAGGAGCAGACATCACAGATAACAAGAAATCCCACACACACTTGCTAATGGATCGCTGATTGAGAACTGTGATTGGGATCAATATGAATGTAGCGGAAATGTTAAATAAAGGGAAGAACTGTGGATCTTTTTTCTCTGGTGGCAGAGCACATTAAAATCAGTGGGCAGAACTCTACCTGCAGCTGTCTTTCATTATAAGATAGACTAGTTGAATCAGAGGCCTGTACCACAAAGCATGAATACCGGTTTAGCGAGACAAGTTCAACCTCAACCCTGACTTTTTGATACCACAAAGCTGGATTCACTAGCCAGGCTAGTCACCATGGTAACTACCCTAACCCAGCCGCCAATCAGCTGTTCGGGAAACAATGAGGTACTCTTTCATTTATGAACTGATATAACCCTTTTTCGACAAAACACAATAATAAAGGAATTGAAAACTAAAAAGAAGGACAAACAAAATGTGTATTGACAAAATGAACAGTTTTCATTTCATGAATTCATTATTGTTTTCCTCCTTTTTGATATCATGTCATATTACCCTTATACTATTCTTACATACTATTTACCATATAATGAAGGATTTATACCATGACAGGAGGTTCATTACCTGGATTTTTTTATAATTTCAGATTCACATAATTATTAACTTACAGCTACCAGTAACTGCAAATTAAACCATACAGCTTACGCAAGGCACTTGGTGATTTCTCATTCCAAACTATGTGATGAAAAAATCATAAAAAAAAAGAAAATATAAAAAGAATATAAGAGTTCCGTAAAAGAACAAAAAAATCCACTGGACTTGGTTTCCAAGATTTGAAGACATTTCATCACCTCTCCAGAAAACTTTCTCATTTCAAACGTATGGATCCGCAGTGAGTTTGAGTCTTTATATAGACAAGGCCTTGTATTACTTGGAAACATGCAAATGGTAACCGATGAGTGGGTCAACCCGCTCATCGGTTGCCATTCGCATGTTTATACAAGGCCTTGTCTATATAAAGACTCAAACTCACTGCGGATCCAGACATTTTAATTGAGAAAGCTTCCTGGAGAGGTGGCAAAACGTCTTCAAATGTTGGAAACCAAGTCTAGTGGATTTTTCTTCAACTTTTACGGAATGACTGACCTGGATGACTGAGAATCTTCATCAGCAACATAAGAGTTCTGACTCAAATAAGTATGGGATTCATCCANTCAAAAAGTTGCATTACTACTGGACTCTCAGTCAGATCCTCAGCCTGTACATCAGCCCAGAGTAAATACAGCATTCCAGTCTGTAGCTCCTCATATATCACAGCCAAGTGGCCCTCTGATTTATCCAGGCACCCTTAGATGCACAAGCATCTCTTACAATAGGAGTCTCATAAACATATTAAGAGCGTCTTGCAATCTATTACAACCTTTAACAGTACCATTACCGCCCACAATGATCTCTGTATTCTACAGTGGAATTATGAGATGTTGAAAATATATATAAAATTGGTAAGAAGTTTTTACTGGTGTCTGCTGTCCTGGAGAGGATCATGCTCCTGTCTGAAGTGCATATATGTTTTCAGCTGCATACTGAAAGCATGAATACTGGGTTAGCGAGACATGTTCAGCCTCAAACCTGATTTCCGGTACCACAAAGCTGGATTCACTAGCCAGGCTAGTCACCATGGTAACTACCCTAACCCAGCAGCCAATCAGCTGTTTGGGAAACAATGAGGTGCTCTTTCATTGATGAACCAATATAACCCTACTTCGATAAAACACCATAATAAAGCAATTGAAAACTAAAAAGCAGGACAAACAAAGTGTGTTATTGACAGAATGAACAGTATTCAATACATGCATTTATTATTTTTTTCCTCCTTTTTGATATCATGACATATTACCCTTACTATTCTTACGTACTATTTACCGTATAATGAAGGATTTATACCATGACAGGAGGTTCATTACCTGGATTTTTGTGTAATTTCAGATTCACATAATTATTAACTTTAAGCTACCAGTAACTGAAAATTAGGCCATACAGCTTATGCAAGGCACTTGGTGATTTCTCATTCCAAACTATGTGATGAAAAATTCATAAAAAAAAGAAAATATAAAAAGAATATAAGAGTTCTGACTCAAATAAGTATGGGATTCATCCAGTTTCTATTTCTTGCATTGTGCTCTATATCATTCGATTATTTGGAGTGAGATGCTATGGCTTATTTTTTGGTTACTTCTAGTTGTAAATAATATATTTTATGATT
>NW_015151164.1:113142-114220 GCF_000732505.1 Cyprinodon variegatus | reverse complement strand
CCCACATCTGCTGAACGAGGCACCATTTCAGCCACCACGGAGCCACTAGTCTGAACTGGGTACAGAATCTGAGGGGGATTATCATTTTGATCTAGGATAGTTAATCTCACTGTTGTATTGCTGCTCAAAGGTGGTGACCCTCCATCTTGTCCTCTGATTTTAATATTTATTAATTTTATTTGCTCATAGTCTAATGATCGGACAGCTTGTATAGCACCAGTTTCCGCATTCACTGATATGTAGGTTGATATCAAGCTTCCATGAAACTCTGTATCAATAAGCACGTAAGAGACCCGGGCGTTTTGTCCTGAATCAGCATCATGTGCTTTTATTGAAAACACAGATACACTAGGAGAATTGTTTTCCATGATATTAGCTTCATAAATAGCCTTTTCAAATACGGGAGGATTATCATTAACATCGGATATCCTTAGCGTTATTGTTTTGTTTGTCGAAAGAGCTGGAGCTCCTTCATCCACAGCCGTAAAAGTGATTTTATACTCAGGTTTGTGCTCTCTGTCCAGAACACCGTTTGTGACAAGGGTGTAATAATTCCTCAGCGACGACTGAATTGCGAAAGGAATATTTGCATCAACGGAACAATCAACCTTTCCATTTTTACCTGAATCTAAATCCTTCACGTTTATGATTGCGACAGTGGTTCCAATCGGAGAATCCTCAGCAATGGTGTTAGAAAACGAGGTAAGTGTTATTAAAGGTGCGTTATCATTGACATCTAGTACCTCAATAAACACATTTGTGGATGTGCTCTGCCCCCCTTGATCCTTTGCTTGAACCCCAATTTCATATAATTTAGTATGCTCATAATCAAGCTTACCTTTAAGTGTTAAATCACCACTATTTTCATCCAGACTGAGAAGATCAGCAATGCTATTGGACACGTGGTTAAAATGGTATGTAACGTGTCCATTCTTCCCTTCATCCGAATCCGTTGCGCTCAATCTCACCAATAATGATCCTTCTGGAATATTTTCTTTGACAGACGTTTTAAAATTTGGTTGTGTAAAAACGGGTGCGTTGTCATTTGCATCCAGAACAGTGACATGTATTTTCACAG
>NW_015151164.1:103447-112619 GCF_000732505.1 Cyprinodon variegatus | reverse complement strand
CTTGCCATTTAAAGGCCACGCCTTCCAGAAAGATAAAAGGCATATTCCTCAATTTATATATCCAAGTACAGTTAAACGTCGGTCCAAACTAGAACTGATTGTCCAAAGAGCCTCTTATTTATTTTTTCTTTACATGTATCCAAGGTTTCATCGGATATATGAGCGAAGAAATCAATGATGAAAACAAAGCGAACGTCCAGCTCTCCGCAGCACAGTGAGTGAGGCAATGGAGGACTCGCTGCTTTTTATCGTCTTGAAATTTCTATGAAGACTAACAGTGGCCCCCAGAGTCTAAAATTGAAATAGCAGGAGTGTCAATGATAAATAAAATAAAAGGTTTAAAAACATTTATATGCCTATCTGTAACATGAATAACCATAATTTAAGCTATTAAAACAGACACGTCATCGTCCTGTAACATGCTTCAGGGTTGGCAGTCATAGAGCAAAAGGATAAATATAGTTTCATCATTATATAATAATAAAAGAAAAAAAATACTGCCTGATTTTACATTTAGGGATAAAGTTAGAATAGTTACATTTAGGGATAAAGTTAGTGTAGTTATATATAATACATCCTATTATCTTAAGTTGAAAACATGAAATAATAATTTTTTGCCATCATTGTGTAAACCAGAGAATGAAAGTACATTTCACTTCTAGTCAAAAAAAAAATTTTTTTTTTTTTTTAAAAAAAACATAAAATCGACAAGCAAACATTTGATATTTTTTTCAGGATAACTAACCTCTAAACGAGAGTTGGGTTCATCCAGGATGCTCTTTTTACTATGTATCCTCACAACATATTCTCATTATCAGTTCGTATGAAATCGTACGAAAAGTTATGTTGAGCTGGGGTCCATTATTAGCACGTTTTGACTATCATCTCTTCCAAATTTATAATTTTTTCTTGAGTCATTTCTCCTACACAATGCATAATTATAAACGTTTGGCAAAGTCCCTGTTCCCAAAATGTCTGAATAACGTGGTGGATAATAAGGAATCACAGGGAGGGTGGAGTGATACAGGATGCGGGATTGTCTCCATCTTTAGATCCTCACTGATGTAACAACCAACACCTACTTTTTACCTAATTTCACCTGTTTTTATATTTACATCAAAGAGCGGTTTTGCCTCTTTTCTGAAATGGGGGATGGAGAATGTCCTTCACCATTAAGGCCTTTGTCTGCATTGTCTGCCCCAGATGTTGTGACATCTGTCCCTTCTGAGGAGTTCTCCCTCACCTCAGCTGTATACACTGACTGACTGCACACCAGCAAATTGTCATTAGCGTCGAGAACAGTTGAATATATGCTTACTGTCCCTGATTTGCTTGGTTCGCCGCCATTAGGGGCTATAAGAACAAGCTTGTGTGTCTCCTCCTCATCTCAGTCTAAAGTGTATTGCAAAACAATTTCAGCAATAGTACCCCTGTTTGGCTGATCTTGAAAAAACAGTTTAAATTTATGTAGAGGTTTCAAAACATACTTTTGAATGTCATTTATTCCAACATCAGCGTCATCTGCGCTTTCTAAAGAGCAACGAGTTCCAGCTGTAGCATTTTCCATGATCTTTAAAATAATTTCTTGTTTAGTAAACATTTAAGGGTTGGCATTGATATCTAATAATTCTACTGCAATCCGGTAAAGCTAAATTGGATTTTCTAAAATAAACTTGAAGCTGAAGTTACAGTGTGTTGTCTTTCCGTACAGCTCCACTCGGACGATTCGTTCTTTGATAACAACAATGCCTTTGTCTCGGTTTAAATCCACATACTGCTGGCTATCTTTTGTAATAATGTGAGCTTTACCTGATCCAAGCCTCTGTATATTCAACCCTAAATCCCTTGTAATGTTCCCGACAAAAGACCCCTCCGATTGTTCCTCTGGTACAGAATACTGAGTCTTTGCCGAAACCAAGCCCTTGTTTAGCAGACAGAGAATAAAAAACAGTCCTCTGGGAGTGGGTATCCACAAAAAAACCTCATCACAAATCCAAATGCATACAAACAGAATCCTTTCTGGTGTTTCATACAGTAAATTAAAGCCAGAGGTTTTTGCATTCAGTGAAGATAATAATAAAAATATGAATATCTCTCCATCATTTCAAAGCAATGAAATAGTAAATATCTCAGTAGGGAATGTGGGCTGCAGCACTCCTTATCCAGACTGATATGCAGTGATGTATCAATAGCAGCACTCAGAGTACACTAAAAGTAAAATCTTAGAGTGAATAGTATGTTCTTTTCATTATATTGTATAAATAAAGGAGTAGCTGGGTTTCAAACTGTATAACAAAACTGAAAAGTTTCAGAAAGAATACACATTTTTTTCAACCTTATTACCAAATATATTTCTAAGGTTCCAAACACCATAGCCATCTTTGGATTGAATAAATAGATACTTGAATCAAAATCAGCCATACATTTATTATTGACAACAATAAAACAATGATACCACAACTAAAACAAGGGTTATAAGTTAATAAATGTATTTTTACAATTATAACACAACTCAGTATTCAATATGTATTACAGTGCAATTTTCCCCATCTTGAATAGTATTAGGACAGTAAATAGTATTATTGTTGTTGTTCTTATTTTTTTATATATTGGACGTTATTTAGTTTTGATAGATATTCTACAAAGTGAACTGTGAAGCAATTGAGTATTTTTTGAAAACCAACAAATAGAATCTTACTTTTTTTCGATTTTTTTTACTCATATACTTACAAGCGTTATTAAAAGATTTGCCAGTCAAACAATAACAAATAAAAACGTCTAAGCTTTTAATAATTATACTCAATTTTTGTTTGACATTAATGTTATACAGTTGTATTCCAAGTGAATGAGACAGCTTTGTTATTTAAAAAAAGACATTTGAAAATAGAAGTTGTGAATAAAGTAACAGACTCCTGCAGCACCATGGACAGCGACATTAGGAAAATGATTAGATATATCCTTGTACTAAACAACGGTGGGTACACTGCAAAACCATTCTGATAATAGTCTATTCCCTCTGACAGAGGAAGGTTCAGTTGATGAGTGATTCTGCTATTAGCGCAACTTAGACGCACATGCATCTTTTACAAGTGGTCCTTCGAGCCGGATGCTTATTGGTCACCAACAACATGGCAACTCCAAAAGATACAGCTTCACAGGAGAAGAGTCAGAAGTATAGTCACCATCCACGCAGGAGCAGGAGGCTTCCGGGTCATCTGGTGTACTATGTGCATCATATACCTGATCCAGAGGAGTCAGAGACATCTAACTGAGATCTATTAATAAAGTTGCATTACAACTGGACTCTCAGTCAGATCCTCAGCCTGTACGTCAGCCCAGAGTAAATACAGCATTCCAGTCTGTACTTCCGCATACATCACAGCCAAGTGGCTCTCTGATTTATCCAGGCACCCTTAGATGCACAAGCATCTCTTACAATAGGAGTGTCATAAACATATTAAGAGCATTTTGCAATGTATTACAACCTTCAACAGTACCACTATCGCCAACAATGATCTCTGTATTCTACAATTATGACATGTTGGAACACATATATGTATATATATATATATATATATATAAAAACTTGATAAGAAGTTTTCACATGTGTCTGATGACCTGGAGAGGACCATGCTCCTGTCTGAATTGCATATATGTTTTCAGATGCACACTGAGCTCCTTTGCCAACAGACTGCTGCTGTATGATGCATGCTGAAATGAATTAAATTTGTAGATCTTACAGGAGCAGACATCACAGCAAACAGGAAAACCCGCAAGCACTTGCTAATGGATCGCAGATTGAGAACTGTGATCGGGATCAATATGAATGCATGGGAAACGTTAAATAAATGAAAGAAAAGTGGATGTATTTTCTCTGGTGCAAAGCACATTAAAATCAGTGTGCAGAACTCCACCTGCAGCTGTCTTTCATTATTAGACAGACTAATTGACAATGACCTTTCATTGAAGAGCCATTTTAATTCTGAGGAAAAAAAAGAACTTCAACAAAACAATATACAGCTACAGCTACCAGTAACTGAAAATTAAACCATACAACTGAAGCAACTGAAACTAATAAAAGAGCAACAAAAAAGAAAAAGAAACTTCTACTTGTCAATCACTTTAGACAAAATTTGAATATTGCAATATGATAACGTATTTTCTGATTGATCTATTTTATCTATTCAACTGCATAACAGCTGAGAATATAACATAAATATTTATACCACTTTGAATAACAAGAATTATTCATTTTTTACAAGAGGTAACCACAAAACAAAGGAACCTTTAACAAATAAATGGAAAAAGGAAATGGCTAAAAAGCAAACAATTCATAATTTTTTTAAGGATAACTAACCTCTACAGGAGAGTCTGGTTCATCCAAGATGCTCCTCTCACTCTGCATCCGATGCATCGTCCCTTTTGAACTGGGGTCCATTATCAAGACGTTTTGACTGCCATCTCTTCCAAACTTTATGTCACTTTTTCTCGAGTCAGTGGTCCGGCACACCTCATAATTGTAAACGTGTGGAAGGGTCCCTGCTCCCAAAGTGTCTGAGTAACGTGGTGGATAATAAGGAATCACAGGGAGGTTGGAGTGATACAGGATGCGGGACTGTCTCCATCTGTAGATCTTCACTGATATAATAACCACCAAGCACGTAATGAAAAGGAAAGAGACAACCGCCAGAGCTAACACCAAGTAAAAAGTCAGATTGTCATTGTACTCCTTATCGTGTGAAAAGTCAGTGAACTCTGAGAGCACTTCTGGGAAGCTGTCCGCCACCACCACGTTAACAATGACTGTAGCTGAACGAGATGGCTGCCCGTTGTCCTCCACTATAACAGTCAGTCTCTGTTTCACAGCATCTTTATCAGTCACCTGGCGGATTGTTCTTATT
Organism: Cyprinodon variegatus; assembly: GCF_000732505.1. Classification (NCBI taxonomy): domain Eukaryota; kingdom Metazoa; phylum Chordata; class Actinopteri; order Cyprinodontiformes; family Cyprinodontidae; genus Cyprinodon; species Cyprinodon variegatus. Next base: position 107,718 of record NW_015151164.1, on the reverse strand, counting down.
TCTCCATTTTGTAAGCCCACTTCAAACAGCGCCCTGTCTGTAGCTTTCTGTAGTTTATATGAGAGCCAGGCGTTCTGTCCGGAGTCCACATCAACAGCCACCACTTTAGTCACCAGGTAGCCCACATCTGCTGAACGAGGCACCATTTCAGCCACTGCAGAGCCACCAGTCTGGACTGGGTACAGAACCTGAGGAGGGTTATCGTTCTGGTCCTGTATCAGGATTTTCACAGTCACGTTGCTACTGAGAGGAGGAGAGCCTCCATCCTGTGCTTTAACAATAAAACCTAGCTCTTTGATTTGCTCATAATCAAATGATCTGACCGCCTCTATCAATCCACTTTCTGCATTAACAGAAACATATTCCGATATTGGCAATCCAGCAAAAGTTATGTGCTCGAGTGTATATGATATGCGAGCGTGTTGTTTCTCGTCCAAATCTTTAGCTGACAATGTTATAACAGAAGTACCTGGAGGATTATTTTCTCTTATAAAAGCAGTGTAAATATTTTGTAAAAAAACCGGAGCATTATCATTTATATCAGATATTTTTAAATGAAATTTTTTCTTGGTCGATAGAGGAGGTACTCCACTGTCAGTGGCAGATACTGTGATATTATATTCTGACACAGTTTCACGATCTAATACAGAATCTGTGGTTAAAGTATAATAATTTCTTAGATTAGACTTTATTTTAAACGGAATATTCCCTTCAATTGTACAGCTAACCTTTCCATTGTCACCTGAATCCAGATCTTTTACATTAATTATACCAATAGTTGTTCCAGGAGGAGAATCCTCTGACAGGGGGCTTGTAAAGGACATTACGTTTATGATAGGGGCATTATCATTTACATCGATCACTTCAATTACCACTTTACTTGAATCAGTCAACCCCCCTTGATCCTTAGCATCAATTCTAAGCTCATACTTTTTATCCTTTTCAAAATCGATTGAACCAGAAACGGATAAAACCCCAGAATACGGATCAATGGATAACAATTCAGCAATGTTACTCTTTGCGTTTGAAATCGAATAAATTATGTGACCATTAGTTCCACTGTCCGCGTCTGTGGCGTTGATCGTGAGAACCTGTGTGCCAGCTGCAGCATTTTCTGTCACAGTGGCCTCATATACAGATTGGGTAAACACGGGAGCATTATCATTTACATCTAAAACCTTTATATGTATATTCACGGTGCCAGATCGTTGTGGAGTACCGCCATCTACTGCAACAAGCCTCAAAGATAAATGAGGTAACTCCTCTCGGTCTAGTTGTTTTTGCACAACAATCTCTGCGTATTTACTTCCGTCTGGATTAACATGCTGTTTCAAAACAAAATTTTCGTTGGGCGTTAAAACATAATTCTGCAAACCATTAACGCCAACATCAGGGTCCTCTGCACTGTCCAGAACAAATCGAGCTCCAAGATTAGCGGACTCACTAATCTCTAAAATAATATCTGTTTTCTTAAACACGGGACTATGGTCATTTACATCCAAAACTTCAATTGTTACGGGATACAGCTCCATAGGGTTTTCTAAAATAATTTCAAGACTAAAACTGCATGAGGCAAGGTCTCCACAAAGCTGTTCTCGGTCTATTCTCTCGTTCACTACAAGAATCCCTTTGTCTACCTTCAGCTCGGTGTACTGGATGCTTTCTCCGGTCACGATACGGGCCCGGCCAGAACGGAGCCTTCTTAAATCCAAACCAAGATCCTGTGCAATATAACCAATAGGAGAGCCTTTTTTCATTTCTTCTGGAATGGAGTAGCGGATTTGTCCAGTAACAGCATTAAATAAAACATAGAACAACGCTGCTGATATCCAGTAAAATCCGAAAAGGAACCGCAGTCTGCAAGAAGACTGCAGAGACGCCATGATTGAGAAAACGATTCTGAAGACGGACGGAGAAAAATGACGATGGAAGGATTTTCAAAGCTATATTAGAATCATCCCCTTTTTCAGTTAGAATATATTTAAGGTTCCCGATGACTTCACCACGAATGCATCATCTGGTCAAACAACAGCCACACCAAGGGAAGAAAGAATAAACTGCAATACATTTTATCTTGTTAAACAGCGTCACTTAGAGACCAAAAGTTGAACACCAATAACGTCTGTAAGCATGAACAATAAAAGAAAAGCATCGAGTGAAAACATTATACATGGAAAAAATATCAACTGCTGAATAAAAATAATAGTCATACATTGGTATTATTATTATTATTATTATTATTATTATTATTATTATTATTATTATTATTATTATTATTATTTTTATTATTATTATTATTATTATTATGATTGCAATATAATAAGAGCCTATATAAGCTGAAAGGTATTGAAAAATAATTAATAAGTATTAAAAGTTAAACAGCAACTAATAAAGAGAAATCACTTTTACAGAATAGGAGCTGTCCCTACTGTGGTTCTGAAAACATCTGGATCGTTAACTACTAATGTGATAATAGAAATACGTGTAGAGTTCTTCTCTTGTACTAGGGCGTTGTACATACTTTGAGAAAAACTTGGAGCATTATCATTCACATCAGACACTTTGACATAAAAAATACTTTTAGCTGAGAGAGCTGGCATTCCACCATCTTTAACACGAACAGTAATTTTGTATTCTGAAATGTTTTTGTGATCTAATACTGAATTTGTTATAATAATTTTTTCAGACTTGATTTGATCTTAAAAGGTGCGTTTCCTACAAAAGTAAGAAACTGAAGCCAAAGCACCATTTTTTCTATCCGCTTTTCTGTTTTAATTCACAAGCCATTACATAATATATATATCAAAATAAATATAAAACAAAGGAACATTTAACGAGAGGAATTTGATACATAAGATCATTGCCTAAAAGCATGTAAATGCAGATAAATCTAATAATGAGATATTATTAGATTAACAGGTACTAATTCAATATCAAATCCAAAATAAAACCTGCTTGAGAACCCACAAGAAATCCATAAAAACACACTGCCATCATTACACAAAGCAAGATCCTCAGCCATTAAATCAACTAGCTCCTGCTCCTCCCTAAATTAAAGAAGGTAAGAACCAGGATTGTGCTGCAAACATTCCTAATTTATGAGAGCGCAGTTCTGTCTCCTACTCTGTGGTTCCAATACCAGCAAATTAAAGAAAAATTTCAATGGATTCAATGCGAAAAAAAAAAACAAAAAAAAAAACAGAAATGCATATCAGAGTTGTGTCTGTGTCAAATGTTTACATTTTATAACACACAGTTGGCATTGCTGAGCTTTATTACACAGTGTTCCGTTGTTTAAATGAACCCTAAATACAATGTTGACAGTACCGGTCGGGTGGTTAGTGGTATAAACAAACCTGGTGCCATGTCTTGTAATGGCCAACTTCAAAGACCAGTAGGGTTAGGTTTAAAATACTTAGTCTAAGACATGCATAAAACAAAATACAAGAATGAATGTCTAAAACAAGTTTAAAAAAGATTATCTAAGACAGGATCCTGATCATTTTTACTTCATTTAGAAGGCTAATATTAGTTTTATCATTTGCATATTTTTAAATATACATGTTTGTATGTTGGCTGAAAAAGTTATGGTGTAAGGGATAAAGCAAGATAAACAAGAATAATGAAATCAATGCCTCTGATCTTAAATCATTAAAAATGTTGGACTGGTGGTGCTTGGTCACTGGAACTGGGAACAGAGTGATAACAAGTTCTACTGTAGAAACTTTTATAGAACCCTTATGATAAAGGCAAAGGTGGACATGTTATAAAGGATTTGGAGGAAGGTATTTGCACAGGTTAACAGATGGCTGCAAAGGTGGTGAAACACAGGGCTGTTTCTAGCTCAGATATGCTTAATAGTCAGTCATGTGGAGTGCAGTCAGTTTTGTGTACTATTGTAGGGACCTTCTGGTGTTGTTTAATAACCATAGAATTATATTTCTGAAATCCTAAACAAATTTGGGCAACTATTGGGAGGTGATTGTGATATTATAACTTGGATGGGTATTGTTGGACTGATTTGTCATCAATGCTACCTGTAAAATTTCAAACCATTCAGCGAAACCTCTAACTTTTTTGCTCTTTATTTTAACATAAGACTTCATATCAGCACAAGCGGGCCCTAAAATAAATATTTCTATGTCAATCTAAACCTTAACCTGTTAACCTGACAATCATATGTTTATAATCTATACCTTAAATATATCTTATATATACACACACACACACACATATATATATATATATATATATATATATATATATATATA
>NW_015151164.1:99598-102360 GCF_000732505.1 Cyprinodon variegatus | reverse complement strand
GAGGGTTATCGTTCTGGTCTTGAATAAGTAATTTAACAGTTACGTTGGTGCTTAGTGGAGGAGAACCTCCATCCTGCGCTTTGACACAGAAATCCAGTTCCTTAATTAGTTCATAATCAAATGAGCGCATTGCTTGAACAACTCCTGTTTCTACATTCACAGAAACATATTCAGAAACTGAGGATCCAGCAATATTTTTACCTTCTAACACGTAAGAAATGCGAGCGTTCTGGTTCTCATCGGGGTCTTTGGCTGTCAGTGTTAGGACAGACACGCCCGGGGAATTGTTTTCTGCAATAAATGCGCTGTAAACTCTCTTAGAAAAAACGGGGGGGTTGTCATTTACGTCAGACACTTGCAAGTTAAATATTCTTTTCGTGGAAAGCGGAGGATTTCCTTTGTCTGTGGCAACAACAGTAAATTTATATTCTGAAATACTTTCACGGTCTAATACAGAATCTGTTATCAAAGTATAATAATTTTTTAGATTCGATTTGATCTTGAAAGGAGCATTTCCTTCAATTTTACAGCTCACCTGTCCGTTATCACCGGAATCCTGGTCTTTTATACTGATAAGACCAATTGTTGTTCCCGGAGGAGAGTCCTCTGACACAGGACTGGTGAATGACATCACGCTTATGGCAGGGGAGTTGTCATTTATATCTACTATTTCAATTATCACCCTGCTGGAATCCGTTAGACCTCCTTGATCCTTTGCATGGATCTGAAGCTCAAACTTTTTATCTTTTTCGAAATCGATAGGCCCTGCTGTTAAAATGACTCCACTTTGTTCATCAACCCTAAATAAATCTCCAAGTGCGCTACTAAGATCAGAAATATAATACGTCACAGCACCGTTTGATCCAAAATCTGCGTCACTAGCATTAACTGTGGTAACGTAAGTGTTTTTGATGGAATTTTCCGTAATCGAAGCTTTGTACAACGACTGATTAAATATAGGTGCGTTATCGTTAGCGTCCAGAACAACAACATCAATATTTATGCTTCCAGATCTCGGGGGATTTCCCCCGTCCACAGCCATCAGTTTGAGAGACAAACTTGGGTTTGTCTCTCTATCTAAAGGCTTTTGAAGTATCATCTCTGCGTATTTCTTCCCATCTGCGTTCGAATGTTGCTTGAGGATAAAATTATCATTTTCACTTAACAAATACTCTCTCATTCCATTTACACCAACGTCTAGGTCTTCTGCAGTCGCTAATGGAAAACGAGCGCCGTTTAAGGCGGATTCACTAATTTCAAAATTCATGTTGCCTTTTTTAAACGTCGGGGAATGATCGTTTATATCTGTAATCTCAACTGTTATCTGATGCAATTCTGTAGGGTTTTCTAAAATCATTTCAAAACTAAAACTACACGGTGTTGTTTCGCCACAAAGCTGCTCCCGGTCGATTCTCTCTTTCACCAGTAAAACCCCTTTGTCTACCTTCAGCTCGGTGTACTGGACGCTCTCACCGCTTACGAGACGGGCCTGACCAGAGCGGAGTCTTTTTAAATCCAAACCAAGGTCCTGTGCCACATTACCGATCAGTGAGCCTTTTTTCATCTCTTCCGGGATCGAATATCTGATATGTCCAGTAACACAATGGCAGATGCAACAAAGGAAAAAAAGATGCAGCAAATTCTCTGCGAAGCAAAAACGCCATTTTGGTAATCCAGTGTAGAGTGGAATTCCACGCAACATAGTATGACAGATGCAAAAATATTCCTTAGACAGTGAAAAAATTAAGCTAAAAATATACACAAATATATCTGAATATCAAGAGGTAAATTGGATTCTTATTTCCAAGGTCGTTTAATGATGTAGTCTGTTGCCTTCTTCCGAATTTGTGGAGAAATGAACAAGCCCCTTATTCTCATAAAGGCCACAAGAAAGTAAGAGAGGGATAAGCGGGTAGGCTGCTAGAGAGGATTTGTCTTGATCAACAGCGTCCCTTACAGTTCAGAATGAGTAACATCAAGGCAGTTTTTAAATTTAATATAAATGAATAAAATCAAAATTTTCTGGATCAAATTAAAAATACGATCTTTAATATAAATGTTCAGTATAAATGATCGACATTGACTCACTACGACCATGATAATGATATAATGGCATAACGTAATACACTTCTGAAAGACAAAATTAAATTAATTAAATGAAAGTAATTTAGAAAGCTTGTGAACTCCCTGTTTTCAGATTTACAGCTGGTAAAAACACGTTTCTACCGTTAACATATGAAGAGAAATGAATGTTTAGAAACGTAAAAAAATAAAGGAATATTGATAGTATTAAAAATACAAAATTGTATAAAACGGATTAAAAATCTTTAAAGCAATTATTACCAACTAAATATAAGTAAGCAGAAGCTAAAAACTTCGTAGATTAATTTTTAAACTGACAGAAAAAAGGTGCTGTCCCTGGTGCTGAAATATAAAACAACTGTAAACCAGGATAAAAACTGACACAGGAGGAAGAATTACAGGAAAAGTAGTGTCATGCATAAAGCTATGATCGCTGACCTACCTCTACAGGAGAGTCAGTTTCATCCAGGATGCTCTTCTCGCTCTGTATCCGCTGCATTGTCCCGGTACAACTGCTGTCCATATTTAACAGATTCTGACTACCAGCTCTGCAGAACTTGATGTCACTCTTTCTGGAGTCAGTCGTCCTACACACCTCGTAATTGTACACATGTGGTAATGTGCCTGTTCCCAAAGTGTCTGAATAACGTGGTGGATAATATGGAATCACAGGAAGGTTA
>NW_015151164.1:96877-98498 GCF_000732505.1 Cyprinodon variegatus | reverse complement strand
CATTATCACCTGAATCCAGGTCTTTTACATTAATTATACCAATAGTTGTTCCAGGAGGAGAATCCTCTGACAGGGGGCTAGTAAACGACATGACGTTTATAATAGGGGCATTATCATTTACATCGATGACTTCAATGACTACTTTACTTGAATCAGTCAGTCCTCCTTGATCCTTAGCATCAATTCTAAGTTCATACTTTTTGTCCTTTTCATAATCAATATCGCCCTTAACGGATATTATTCCCGTATTTTCATCAATTAAAAACAATTCACCCAGAGCACTGTCAAGGTCTGAAAAATAATATGTTATAAAGCCGTTTGAACCAGAATCTTTGTCACTAGCATTAACAGTTATAACGTACGTGTCTTTAGGAGACATTTCCGTGACGACCGCTTTATATACAGACTGGTTGAAAATAGGTGCATTGTCATTAGCATCAAGGATCAAAATATTTATATTAACGGTACCAGATCTCTGAGGCGTTCCTCCGTCCACGGCGATCAGTTTTAAAGACAGGTTTGGGTTTGTCTCTCTGTCTAATGGATTCTGCAGAACCATCTCTGCATATTTCTTTCCATCCGCATTTGAATGTTGTTTTAGAATAAAATTATCATTATCGCTCAACAAATATTCTCTCAGTCCGTTCACACCCACATCTAAATCTTCTGCACTTATCAGCGAGAAACGAGCGCCAACAGTAGCGGATTCACTTATTTCAAAATCCATGCGGGAATTATCATTTATATCTTTGATCTCGACTGTAATTTGATGTAGCTCCATTGGATTTTCTAAAATAATCTCAAAACTGAAACTACAGGGTGTTGTGTCACCGCAAAGCTGCTCCCGGTCGATTCTTTCCTTCACCACCAAAAGCCCTTTGTCTTCCTTCAGCTCGACGTACTGGATGCGCTCTCCACTTACGATACGGGCACGGCCAGAACGGAGCTTTTTCAGATCCAAGCCAAGGTCCTGCGTAACATTACCAATCACCGAGCCTCTCTTCATTTCCTCTGGAATAGAATATCTAAGGTGTCCGACAGCGAAATGGCAGATGAAACACAGGAAAAAAAATAACAAAAAAATATGTCCGACGCTACATTTTATCCATCGAATGTGGTTTAGTTTTTCAGGAGCCATTATGAGGAGAAACTTATAAGAAATGTAAAATTTATATTACTCCAAATACCTTTCTTCTGCAGGGAAAAACTAATGCCTTTTAAGAAAATTTCTGAGCCCCACTGCAATGTCTCACCCACTCCATAACAGCTTACATGAAAAAAAAAAAAACATCTCCTTTCCTCTGATAGGACACTAAATAAAAGGAGGGGAATGCGTATACGCCTTATATTTAAACCAACAGCGTCACTTAGAGTTCAGAATAGGTGATACAAACACGCGTTGTCTATCCACGATAAAATAACCAAGCATTTACAACTGGATTAAAATATGTATTAACCAAAACGATTCTATAAGTAAAAAAAAAATAAATAAAAAAATTTCCAAAAAGTAACAAATCTCAGTTCCAATTTAAGAGAACATTTTTCAGAAGAATGTAACCTGCATATGAGTAAAAGTGTAATTTAATGTTGATAATGATACTTTACCCCTGTTTTTGTTATA
>NW_015151164.1:81575-96545 GCF_000732505.1 Cyprinodon variegatus | reverse complement strand
TGTTTTTGTTATATATATATATATATATATATATATATATATATATATATATATATATATAAGATCACAGAATGCCCTCAAAAAGTAAAGACAAGCCCCAAACATTTAAAGTTAATTAAGTTACATTTTGTTTTACCAACTTAACTTAAATGTAAATTAAATGACCCGCAACTGAAAAAGATAATTCTAAAACCTGTTATACTCAAGTAAAGCATTCATAGATTTCTCAATCCAAACTCATAAAATTTCAAAATATAAGCATCACATAACATACATACACCGTAGTGCAATTCACATTTTCGAAACAGTGACAGTGACCACATATGTTGAATTTTTTTGTTTCCATTTCAATAGCTATCCATGGTGATAAAAAAAATAGTTAAAGCCTTCAGTGACAATGTCTGTGGGCAAACAAGTTATTACGTTAGGGTTAGGATTTACTGGGTGACGACAACCTACTGATTCTCCTTGGAGGTAGGACGCAAAATCTGAAGGCATCTTCCTATTGGACTGATGACACCTAATATTGGCCATTAAATGGCTAAAAACCAAAGTGTCTGGAAGGTGAATGTTTTGACAGAATGAATTAACAGATTTGTCAGGACTTCAGTCTGTGTGTTTGTCTTTTGTGTTGTCCCCTTCCACCAGCAGGAGGCACCTGGTTCCGGTCCGCCTCCTCACACACCTGCTGACTTTTAACTCGTTAACAGAGTGCTCTTAAGCTGCTGGTTGCCACTACCTCGACGCCAGAGTGTTTTGCCAGTTTTTGGTACTCTAGCCAAGCTGAGATTTTGCTGAGTAAGACTGAGTTTTTGTCTACCTGAGTTTTAACTTTCTTTTTTTGTCTTTGCCTCTCGGCAGGAAGTCATCCTGCAAACTGGACCTTTTCAGACCTCCACTCCCAGGAGGGATCAACTGAGCCTTAAACTGAGCCGGGGATTCAAACAGGAGGTTTGGATCCAGTCTACTTGACAGAACGTTGAAATTACTCTCTGAGCAAGGGAATCATCTTCACTACGCCCCGTTCAAGTACATCAGGAAATCTGAGTGGCAATCAGCATCTCTGTTCACCTACACCGTCCGAGTTCTGGGTAAACCTTGTTCTGCCCTCCACCGAATAAGACAAACTCTGAAAAACCAACACACAGATTGGAGTCAAAGATCCTTCACTTCTCTGAAAACGTGAGTCAACAACCAGATCCTTTTCTTCAAATCAACGAATGAAATTTCCAACTGAGCCTGAACTAATAGTCTGTCTTCCCCTCACCTTCCAGTTCTGGCAGGGCAGAGTTCGGAGCAACACTGCACCATGCTTAATCTCTTCAATAAAACCTGTTAAACTTTTCATCTCTCTATCTCTGTTTGGACTTCTGCATTTTGGGTCAGACCTTTAATTAAACCATGACAAGATTATAAAAATTCTTATACAAAAGAGAATGGGGTTGGTCCAAGCTGTATTTTTTTCGAATGTGTTTTTATTACATTTTTCATGTTTATTGGTCCAGGGTTACTTGTGAAGTACCGTAGGGATCAGTGCTAGGACCAATTCTCTTTATTATATATAAAGCATTTCAACATTCAGTACAATTAATAGACAGCATGGGATTAATTTTCATTGTAATGCTGATGATACTCATTTTCATCTGATCTATAAGCCACACGAAGCTAACCCATTACATATACTATGTCAGGACTCCTGTTTTTGTGTTTCTGTGTTTGTCTCTCTTCATCCACCAGGAGGCGCCTGGTTCTGGTCCGCCTCCTCACACACCTGCTGATGGTTTCCTCGTTAAATGGAGTGTTCTTAAGCTGCTGACTGCCACTACTTCTACACCAGAGTGTTTGCCAGTTTAGGGTACTATAGCCAAGCTGAGTTTTAGTCAACCTGAGTTTAACTTTGTTTTTTGTCTTTGCCTCTTGGCAGGAAGTCATCCTGCAAACTGGGTTTCTCGGACCTTCACTCCCTGGAAGGATCAACTGAGCTTCAAACTGAGCTGGGGTTCAAACAGGAGCTTTGGATCCACTTTTGCCAAGAGATCGTTTGAGCTTCTCACCGAGAAAGGGATTATTCTCTATTACGACCCATTCAAGTACCGAAAGAAATCTGAATGGCAGTCAGTTTTTCCGTTCACCAACAATCAACCACATTCTGGGTAAATCCTGTTCCGCCCTCCACTGAATCAGACAAACACTGGAACCACGGCACACAGACAGGAGCCAAGGATTCAACAACTTCTCTGGAAGCGTGAGTCGGCAACCAAATCCTCTTCAAGTTCACAAGTCAATTTCCCCACTGAGCCTGAACTGTATCTTCCCCTCACTTTACAGTTCCGGTTGAGCAGTGTTCAGAGCAACACTTCTCCCTCTGTTTAACTTCTTCAATAAAACACGTTAAACCTTTTCCCTGGTCTCTCTGAATTGGTTTCTCTGCATCTGGGTCCGAGCTTTAGATAAGATCATGACAGACTACAGGCATGTCTTCAAGGCATAAAAACCTGGATGACCCTTAACTTTCTGCTCATGAATGCAGGCAAAACAGGAGGTATAGTTTTTGGATCAGAGTCTTTCAAAATTAAGCTGATTAGTCAGGCACTTCATGTAGATGGGATTCAATTAATCTCATATAATCAAGTTGAAAAAAAATTGTATTTTTGATCAGGACCTCTTATTTAAATCCAATATCAAAGACATGTCTAGATTTTCCTTTCATATGCAGGATTTTGCAAAAAGTAGAAGTATCCTGTCCAGAGGTGATGCTGAGAAACTAGTCCTTGCATTTGTTACTTCAAGGCTGGGCTATTGTTATGCTTTACTATCAGGAAGTCCTAAACTATATTTAAAAGCCTTCTGCTGATCCAACATGCTGCAGCCAGATTTGTGATGAAATTTAAAAAGAGATATATCTCTCCTATCCTAGCTTTTCTTCATTGGATTTCTGTTAAATCCAGAATAGAATTTAAAATCCTCCTTCTCACATATAAAGCCTTAAATGGCCAAGCTCCATCTTACATCAGAGATAGGATTTTTCCTTTTGTTCCTAACAGAGCAATTTGCTCTCAAACTGCAGGTGTACCAGTGGTTCAAAGAATTTCTGTAAGTAGAATGGGAGGCAGATCGTTTAGTTATCAGGCTCCTCTCCTGTGGAGCCAACTACTAGTTTTACTCCATGAGGTAGACACCCTTTCTACTTTTAGGGGAAGGCTTAAAACTTTCCTTTTTGATAAAGCTTATACTTATAGTGGCTAAGGTTATTCTTAGTTATCTCTATAGTTGTGCTGCTTTAGGCTTAGATTGCTGGAGGACATAGGTCTGGTATTTTCCTGTTTAGCTGTGACATTTTGGCTGTGTATTTTTAAATTAATTAAGCTTTGAAGAGCTTTCAAAAATTCTTTGAATATAGTGAAAATATTATGTTGCTAGATCTGGAGACACAAACAGTAAATAAAATAATGTCAAAACCATTTTGCCCTTGAAAAATGTTACTTCTCATTCTGCAGTAAAATGATAAGACATACTGCTGTCTAATCTCCCACATATTTTCAAAGCTTAATAAAAGATATGTACTATTTAAATTAAATAAAAAAAAACATCCTGTTTGTTACAATACAATAATGTTCTGTACTAATGCTTCTTAAAGTGATAACTTTAGGTACAAATGCAAAATAACAGTATTGTCACTCACCTCAACAGGAGAGTCTAGTTCATCCAGGATGCTCTTCTCACTCTGTAACCGCTGAGTTGTCCCTGTAGAACTTGGGGCCATATTCAATAGGTTCTGACTACCAGCTCTGCTGAAGTTAGCATCACTCTTTCTGGAGTCAGTTGTCATGCACACCTCATAATTGTAAACGTGTGGTAAAGTCCCTGTTCCCAAAGTATCCGAGTAACGTGGTGGGTAATAAGGTATCACTGGGAGGTTGGAGTGATAGAGGATCCGAGACTGTCTCCATCGGTAGATCCTCACTGATACAATAACAACCACACATGTGATGAAGAGGAAGGAGACCACAGCCAGAGCTAACACCAAGTAAAAAGTAAGGTTCTCATTGTACTCCTTATCGTGTGGAAAATTAGGATAATCAGAGAGCACTTCAGAAAAGCTGTCTGCCACTGCCACATTAATAGAAACTGAAGCTGATCGAGGGGGCTGCCCATTGTCCTCTACAATAACGATCAGTTTTTGTTTCACAGCATCTTTATCAGTCACCTGGCGCATTGTTCTTATTTCTCCATTCTGTAAGCCCACTTCAAACAGCGCTCTTTCTGCAGCTTTCTGTAGTTTGTAGGAGAGCCAGGCGTTCTGTCCAGAGTCCACATCAACAGCCACTACTTTAGCGACCAGGTAACCCACATCTGCTGAACGAGGCACCATTTCAGCCACCATGGAGACACCTGTCTGGACAGGGTACAGAATCTGAGGGGGATTATCGTTCTGGTCCTGGATCTGGATTTTCACAGTCACGTTGCTGCTGAGTGGAGGAGAGCCTCCATCCTGTGCTTTAACAATAAAAACTAGCTCTTTAATTTGTTCATAATCAAATGACCTAATTGCATCAATTACTCCATTTTGTACATTTACGGAAACATACTCAGATATTGGGGATCCTGCAACAGTTGCTTGTTCCAGTGTATAGGATATACGTGCGTGTTGTTTCTCATCAGGATCTTTAGCTGACAGTGTTAGAACTGAGGTACCAGGGGAATTATTTTCTCTTATTTAAGCGGTGTAGAAACTTTGTAAAAAGGCTGGTGCATTGTCATTCACATCAGAAATGCTTAAGTTAAAACTTATTTTAGCTGACAGGGGAGGTACTCCACTGTCAGTGGCAAATACGGTAATATTATATACTGACACACTTTCACGATCTAATACAGAATCTGTTGTCAGAGTGTAATAATTTTTTAGATTAGACTTGATTTTAAAGGGAGCATTTCTTTCAATTGTGCAGCTAACCTTACCATTATCACCTGAATCTAGGTCTTTTACATTAATTATACCAATAGTTGTTCCAGGAGGAGAATCCTCTGACAGGGGGCTAGTAAAGGACATGACGTTTATAATAGGGGCATTATCATTTACATCGATGACTTCAATGACTACTTTACTTGAATCAGTCAGTCCTCCATGATCCTTAGCATCAATTCTAAGTTCGTACTTTTTATCCTTTTCATAATCAATATCGCCCTTAACGGATATTATTCCTGTATTTTCATCAATTAAAAACAATTCACCCAGAGCACTGTCGAGGTCTGAAAAATAATATGTTACAATACCGTTTGAACCAAAATCTTTGTCACTAGCATTAACAGTTGTGACGTACGTGTCTTTAGGAGACATTTCCATGACGACCGCTTTATATACAGACTGGTTGAAAATAGGTGCATTGTCATTAGCATCAAGAATCAAAATATTTATATTAACGGTACCAGATCTCTGAGGCGTTCCTCCGTCCACGGCGATCAGCTTTAAAGACAGGTTTGGGTTTGTTTCTCTGTCTAATGGGGTCTGCAGAACCATCTCTGCATATTTCTTGCCATCCGCATTTGAATGCTGTTTTAGAATAAAATTATCATTATCGCTCAACAAATATTCTCTTAGTCCGTTCACACCCACATCTAAATCTTCTGCACTTATCAGCGAGAAACGAGCGCCAGTAGTAGCGATTTCACTTATTTCAAAATCCATGCTGTTTCTTTTAAACGTCGGGGAATTGTCATTTATATCTTTGATCTCGACTGTAATTTGATGTAGCTCCATTGGATTTTCTAAAATCATCTCAAAACTGAAACTACATGGTGTTGTGTCACCGCAAAGCTGCTCCCGGTCGATTCTTTCCTTCACCACCAAAAGCCCTTTGTCTGCCTTCAGCTCAACGTACTGGACGCTCTCTTCACTTACGATACGGGCACGGCCAGAACGGAGCTTTTTCAGATCCAAACCGAGGTCCTGCGCAACATTACCAATCACAGAGCCTCTCTTCATTTCCTCTGGAATAGAATACCTGATATTTCCGGCCACAAAATGGCAGAATAAACACAGGGAAACAAAGTATAAGAAAAATATATGTCCGACGCCATCGTGCCATTTTATCCATCGAATGTGGTTTGGTATTTCCAGAACCATAGCCACAAGATTTTGAAAAGAAATGGATAATGTAAAGTAGTCCAAAAAGCTGTATTTTAAAAGGAAATTAATAACAGGAGGAAAAAAACAATGATATACAGGTATCCTTCCTGCATCCGATTGGCAATCTCTTTCCCCGGTTAAGGTTGGGTTGAAAAAGGCATCCCCTTCTTTCTGAAATGACGCATTATACATGGAGGGGAATGTGTATAGAGGTTGCGCCTTAAATGTTAGGTTGACCAACAGCGTCACTTAGAGTACAGAATAGGTTATACAAACGGATACTTGTAATGAGAAGAATTTAGACACTGATTATAGATGAAAAAAATATTGTTCATACAGAAAGAATCATAATTAGTATGTCATAAAATCGTTCTATTACTATTTAAAATGTAAAACCCACGGTAACAAAAAATTAACAAGAACTAACAATAAAATGCGGAATGTGGAGCTCAGACTACTGCTTCTGTTAGACGCACTAATCGTAAACAAATGGAAATATGTAGGAGCAAAAGATTCAGAAGGTGCTGAGCAGTCAAACCTTAAAAAGGTCTTAATTTGTAACAAGGCATTGTCCGCTAGAATACCTGAAGCAGTCAATCAATCAATAAATAATCATGTGGACTGACTTTAATATTGCAGATTCGCGGTATCATGCGAAATAAGTTTGGTGGTTTTAGAAGATACAACTTTTAAAAACACATAATGCCCACTCGAATATTACAGACAAGCCACAGAATAGTTAAACTTTGTTACACTAAGATTAAGATTTACACTGGACTATTAACTTAAAACTACCAGAAACGACCAACAGCAAAAAACACTCAGATTGCTCTCAGTCCATGGGGGTGCAGGTGCCGCAGCAGTTAGCACGCATGACCCATGTACGGAGGCCTTAGTCCTTTCAGTCCAATCTAAGAAAAAAATAAATAATATATATATAACTGGAAAAGGTCAGCAAACAGTCATGTAATTCACATTGTCAAAGCAGTGAATGTGAATTTCCTTATAAAAATTATTGAGAGCTTCATTGTTAGTAGCTGTCCATGGTCCTGAAAAGAGTGCGACCCTTCAATGACAGTCACGTTTCATTTCATAAATGCAAAAAATGCAGGAAAAAAGTAAAAACATAAATTATATCAGTTCTAAGAGAGACTAGCGTTCGCCTATATTGTATTTCTCGTTTTTTTATGTTTTGTTTGTTTGTCCTCTGTATTGTTTGGCTTGGAACAAAATTTTTGGCAACTTTGCATAGGGCCATATAAATATAAGTTTTACCCTTTTTTTGCTTAATAAAAGCTTACAACATGTCAAAACCATTTTTCCGAACACAACCTTTCAATACATTTCATGTTATGCGGTACAGTATGGCACATTGAACTGTACATTACACATATTCTGTATTTCACAGCATTGAGCGCGTGAATTAATCATAAAATAAAACTGTCCAATCTGTGACAATGGAATTGTGTTTTGTACAGTTTTTTCTGAATAACAGATTACTAGGCAAAAGGGCAAAAAGAAACTCTCTGCACTCACCTCTAGAGGAGAGTCTGGTTCATCCAGGATGTTCTTCTCATTGTGCATCCGCTGCATTGTCCCTGTAGAACTGGGCTCCATTATCAACACGTTCTGACTACCGGTTCCGCAGAACTTATTGTCACTCTTTCTGGAGTCAGTCGTCCTGCACACCTCGTAATTGTACACGTGTGGTAGGGTCCCTGTTCCCAAAGTGTCTGAGTAACGTGGTGGATAATAAGGAATCACAGGAAGGTTGGAGTGATACAGGATGCGGGACTGTCTCCATCTGTAGATCTTCACTGATATAATAACCACCAAACACGTAATGAATAGGAATGAGACCACAGCCAGGGCCAACACCAAGTAAAAAGTCAGGTTTTCATTGTACTCCTTCTGTGAAAAATCAGTAAAATCTGAGAGCACTTCAGGGAAGCTGTCCGCCACCGCCACGTTAACAATAACTGTTGCTGAACGGGAGGGCTGCCCGTTGTCCTCCACTATAACAGTGAGTCTCTGTTTCACAGCATCTTTATCAGTCACCTGTCGGATTGTTCTTATTTCTCCATTTTGTAAGCCCACTTCAAACAGCGCCCTGTCTGTAGCTTTCTGCAGTTTATAGGAGAGCCAGGCGTTCTGTCCAGAGTCCACATCAACAGCCACCACTTTAGTCACCAGGTAGCCCACATCTGCTGAACGAGGCACCATTTCAGCCACCATAGAGCCACTGGTCTGGACTGGGTAAAGAATCTGTGGGGGGTTATCGTTTTGGTCCTGGATCAGGATTTTCACTGTCACATTACTACTGAGTGGAGGAGAGCCTCCATCCTGCGCTTTGACCACAAGCTGAAACTCTTTTATTTGCTCATAATCTAACGATCGCAGTGCTGTCAGAACTCCGGTCTCAGCGTTTAAAGATATATATGCAGAAACTGGATTACCATTGACCTGTGTGTCCTCTAAAAAATAAGATATTCTAGCGTTTTGATTCCAGTCAGAATCCCGCGAACAAACAGCAAATATGGAATAGCCCGGTGGATTATTTTCCATGATGTAGGCAGAATAGCTACTTTTGTCAAACACTGGAGCGTTGTCATTAACATCCGATACCTTAAGATGCAATTTTGTCGAAGTAGTCAGAGGAGGAGAACCAAAATCGGTAGCTTTTATGGTTATGTTATAATCTGCGACAGATTCTCTGTCCAACTCTTGATCCAATATTAAATTGTAATAATTTGTTAAAGATAATTCAATTCTAAAAGGAATGTTTCCTTCTAATGAACATTTAATTCGACCATTTTTGTCAGAATCAGCATCTTTTATGTTCAAAATAGCGACTGTTGTACCAACAGGGGCGTTTTCTAATATTGGACTGGAAAAAGACATTACACTTATCACTGGGGCATTATCATTGATATCAACAACATCAACTATAACTTTACTTGTCCCGATTAATCCACCCTGATCTTTTGCCTCAACTCGCACCTCGTATTTTTTCTGTTTCTCAAAATCTATTTCACCAAACACATAAATAGTGCCCGTACTATTATCAATGCTAAAAATATCTGCAGCACTTCCTTTTGTTTTAGACAAACTAAAAGCGATTAACCCGTTTGATCCACTGTCAGCGTCTGTGGCATTCACAGTAATAACACTTGTACCTTTAATTGTGTTTTCTACCACAGAAGCTTTATAAACCGATTGGTTAAAAACAGGAATATTGTCGTTAGCATCTAATACAGTCACATCTATATTCACCGATCCAGATCTCTGCGGTGTTCCTCCGTCCAATGCGATTAGTTTAAAATGCAGATTAGGACGTTGTTCTCTATCTAAAGGCTTTTGCAGCACCATTTCAATATTTTTACTTCCGTCTGGGTTTACATGTTGTTTAAGAATAAAGTTGTCATTTGGTGACAGAACATAATCTTTCAACGCGTTTTGGCCTACATCTAAATCCTCTGCGGTCTGCAGTGGAAACTGCACTCCTATGGCAGCTGATTCGCTTACCTCAAACCTGATTGATTTATCTTTGCTTGGAAATACCGGAGCGTGATCATTTATATCCAAAACCTCTACAGTTATTCTGTGCAGTTCCATCGGATTTTCCAGTATTAATTCAAAACTAAAGCTGCATGGTGTGGTGTCCCCACATAGCTGCTCCCGGTCTATTCTTTCGTTCACAAGAAGGATCCCTTTGTCTGTATTCAGCTCGGTGTATTGAACGTTTTCTCCGGTCACGATACGGGCGCGTCCAGATCGGAGCCTTTTCACATCCAAACCAAGATCCTGTGCCACATTACCTATGACAGAGCCCTTCTTCATTTCCTCTGGTACAGAATAACGAATCTGTCCATCTACAATGTAAATAAAATGAAGCAGAAAAACAAGCAGTCCGATTTGCCGTTGCAGTACGGTAAATAGTCGCCATTGTATCCACCGGAGAGAAACGCGTCTTAAATTTCCCATCATTTGAAGAGAAAAATAAAAAGATTCGGTCCAAAGGTATATTTCTTCTACTGTTGCTTAAAATTTAATTTTATATTCTTTGTCTTGGTAAAAGAAACAAAGAAAAAAACAGTTCTTCTTTCGTCAGTAGGATAGAACCAGCCGTTTAAATTCAGAACAAACTAAAGAGAGCCTCCTCCTCTGCATGCCCATTATGAAGACAGGCTTGGATACAAAATGCACATAAAATCTTTTACTGACCAACAGCGTCGCTTAGAGTCTGAATGAGAAACATCAAAAGACTCTCAAAGACTAGAAATCATTTATAATTTGTCAGATTAAAGGGCACTAAAAAAAGAAAAACATGATTTCGATTTCTCTCACACGTAATTCAAATAATCATGCTAATTTTTCTTATAATTTTAATGATAAAAATATCTATAAGCATAAAAAATCGGGTTTTTAAAGTTCTTTTATGTTGAGTAAGGACATATTTTTCCATCACCGTTGAAAAAATGCGAAATTAAATAAATCAAACTATTGAATAAATAGACAATGAATAATTGTAGAATCAGATAAATAAAACAGAACTTTGCAATTAAACATTAAATTACCCAGGGGCACTGGTAGTTTGTGCAATTTATCAAACAGATTAAATGGATGCCTGATAACAAGTAGGACAGGTGTTTTCAGACGTCTGAAACTTTGCGTTTTTTATTCCAGTGAATTTCTAACAGGTATATCACTGCATAGCTTCTTAATTTATTTTGACTTTAATTTAACATTTTTAGGTTTTACTATTTGATTATTATTCTTGCTCCTTGAAGCTCACCGGTCAAAGTGCAAATGGTGGAGTGATTTTTACGTTTCTTCTGCTGCTCGAGATGGAATAAAAAAATATTAAAAACCACTTGTTTTGCTTTGATTTTATCATTTATTTTGATATTTTGATTGTTCTTTCTTTTTTTTCTTTTTTTGCGGTGCAGCGCTTTCGTCATATTTTTAATATTGTTCCATGGACTAAAAAAAGACGTTTACAACATGAAACAGCCATTTTACTATGAGAAGTTTCTTTCAAATATATTGTTATGCAGCAGAATGGAATGACACATTACTCACTCTGATTAATATTTTAAGTTATGCTTAAATACCTAAATTAATGAAGCTATCATTTTTATATTTCCTTAGGAGTTATATTTACATTTTTAAATTTAAACTATATCACTTTTTTTCTGATTCAGTGTTTTTTATTTAAGGACAAATACCCAAGCTGGAAAACAGGAACATTACAAAGTCAGTGATTAATTCCCACCTGCCCCACCACAACCTTAGATACAAATCACATGACCCAATACAAATAAAAGAAATACATAAATAAAAAGGACAAAGCATGTGAGACATCTCATTGTGCGTGATTCGCCAGCAAGTCTGAAACTCCCTTTGCAGTTCTTTCCCACATTTGTATGGTTGATACTCTTCCCGCATAGATTCTTCCAGTAGACAGTTCCATCATTATAACATCTTGAAAGTATAACAGTCATTATTTAATAGGAAGCCCATGTGGGGGGAGCCATCTCTGAAGTTTTTTTGCTGCTGTTAGGCCTGCGAGCAACACTTTTCGCTGTTTCTCTGTACATTCAAACTTTGAGTCATCATTTACTAACAGCAAACTTGGTTGTAATGGAATCTCTAATTCTAATAATTCAGATAGATTAAAAGGCACCCTTTCCCAAAAAGAATTAACCTCTTCACAATCCCAAACCATGTGTTTATAGGTACCTGGAATATCTTTATTGCATAGACTACAGCATAGGCTGTTTGTGTGCTTCGCATGGAACCTATCGATGGGCATCCAGTATGCCCTATGACAAAACTTGAAATGAATCAACTGGTGATTGGGGTTCTTTGATGCACTGAAAACGTTATTCCATACCCTTTCCCATTCTATGGAATCTGTCTCTAAATCACTTTACCACTTAGCTATTATAGGAATGGTAGAGTAGGATGATTTCAAGAGCCAAAAACTATATCACTTTAAGGTAAAACATGAAAGCATGAAATCATAACTCACCTCTAGAGGAGAGTCAGGTTCATCCAGGATGCTCTTCTCAGCATGCATCCGCTGCATCGTCCCTGCAGAACTGGGTTCCATAATTAACATCTTCTGACTTCCATCCCTACATAACTTATTGTCACTGTTTTTCGAATCAATTGTCCTGCACAACTCGTAATTGCACATGGGTGGCAGAGTCCCTGTTCTCAAAGTATCCGAGTAACGTGGTGGATAATATGGAATCACAGGGAGGTTGGAGTGATACAGGATGCGAGACTGTCTCCATCTGTAGATCTTCACTGATATGATAACCACCAAAGATGTAATAAAGAGGAAAGAGACTACAGATAGAGCCAACACTAGGTAAAATGTCAGGTTTTTGTTGTAATCCTTGTCGTGTATGAAATCAGTGAACTCCGAGAGCACTTCAGGGAAGCTGTCCGCCACCGCCACGTTAACAACAACCGTAGCTGAACGAGAGGGCTGCCCGTTGTCCTCTACTATAACAGTCAGTCTCTGTTTCACAGGATCTTTATCAGTCACCTGACGGATGGTTCTTATTTCTCCATTCTGTAAACCCACTTCAAACAGCGCCCTGTCTGTAGCTTTCTGCAGTTTATAGGAGAGCCAGGCGTTCTGTCCAGAGTCCACATCAACAGCCACAACTTTAGTCACCAGGTAGCCCACATCTGCTGAACGAGGTACAATTTCAGCGATCACAGAGCCACCAGTCTGGACTGGGTAAAGAATCTGTGGTGGGTTATCATTTTGGTCCTGGATGAGGATTTTTACGGTCACGTTATTACGAAGTGGAGGAGAACCTCCATCCTGTGCACTAATTACAAAAACAAAATCCTTGATCTGTTCATAATCAAACGAGCGAACGGCATGGATGAGGCCGCTTTGTGAATTAACTGAAATATATTCAGAAATCGGGGACCCACCGATATCTCTGTCCTCCAAAATATAGGCAACCTGAGCATTTCTGTTTTCATCTGAATCTTGAGCACTTAGAGTTAAAATTGAAACGCCTGGAGAGTTGTTTTCTTTAACTACAGCACTAAAAATGTTTTTTGTAAACACAGGGGCATTGTCATTAATGTCTGATAGCTTTAGATTTAATATTTTTTTGGTCGAAAGAGAAGTTGAACCTTGGTCTGAACAAACAAGAGTAATGTTGTATTCTGAAACAGTTTCTCGATCTAATTCAGCATCAGTTGTCAAAGCATAATAATTTCTGACATTCGACTTGATTTTAAAAGGAACATTTCCTTCAATTCTGCATCTAATTTGCCCATTTTCTTCTGAATCCAAGTCTTTAACATTAAGGATACCGATTGTTGTACCGATAGGTGAGTCTTCTGCCACTGGACTATTGAATGACATAATGTTAATAACAGGGGCGTTATCGTTTACATCAACAATCTCAATTTCAACTTTGCTTGAATCTGTGAGTCCTCCTTGATCTTTAGCTTCAACTCTGAACTCTATTTTTTTGTCCTTCTCAAAGTCAATTTCTTTAGTCACATATATTGTTCCTGTAGTATCATCTATATCAAAGAGAGTAGCTTTTCCCGATTTTGATTTTGAAATAGAATAAGTTATTTTTGCATTTAAACCACTGTCAATGTCACTCGCATTAACAGTGATAACGTAAGTACCCTTTGGTGCATTTTCGACCACTGTAGCCTTATATACTGTTTGATTAAACACCGGAGCATTGTCATTAAAATCGAGAATATTAACATCTATTAATACCGTACCAGATTTCTGCGGGGTTCCGCCATCCACAGCAAGCAGCGTTAGAGAAAGGTGTGGCTGTACCTCTCTATCTAAGGCTTTCTGGAGCACAATTTCAGCATATTTACTTCCATCTGGATTAACATTTTGTTTTAAGACAAAATTGTCGTTTGGAGTTAAAATATAGTTCTGCAAACCATTCTGGCCGACATCGTCATCATCCGCGCTCTCTAATCTAAAACGGGAGCCGACAACTACAGATTCGCTGATTTCAAATTTCAAGTGATTATTTTGGAAGATGGGAGCGTTGTCGTTCACGTCCAGGACCTCTATAGTAACTGGGTGAAGCTCCATTGGATTTTCAAATAAAATCTCAAAGGTAAAGCTGCATGGTGTGGTATCTCCACAGAGCTGCTCTCGGTCGATTCTTTTATTCACAATTAAAGTCCCTTTATCTGCCCTCAGCTCGATGTACTGGATGTTTTCTCCCGTCACGATGCGGGCCCGACCAGAACGGAGCCTCTTCAGATCAAAACCAAGGTCCTGAGCAATGTTGCCAACCAGAGAACCAATTTTTAGCTCCTCTGGGATCGAGTACCGTACCTGACCCTTTGTCAGATGAAGAAAGGATAGAAGAAAAAGACACATCCTCGATCGCCATCGCACTCCTATTTCTGGGTGCAGGTCTTTAAAATCCATGTAGGCCTGTAACATAAAATCTTCAAGCGAACAAAACTCAGGGATTCGTTTTCTTTTAAATGATATTAGCGTTCCGATATAGGTTTTTTAACCCTGAAATCAACGTCTACTGTTCCCCTGATGTAAAATGCAGTGGCAAAGGGATAAAAAAAGAATTGCGATTAAATGCACACAATAGACGCAGCCGCTGATTCACTAGACATCAGCGTCACTTAGAGGAGGAAATAGGGAACTCCTATCACTGCATGAAAAGTGAAGTGAAAATATATCACTCTCTCTCTCTGTAAGGTTTTGGATAACAACGTCTTACAAACATTTATAAAAGAGGACTTCACTTTCGGAGTCGCAATATCTCAAAACATTATAAAATAACGCACAGTAAGATACA
>NW_015151164.1:67435-81251 GCF_000732505.1 Cyprinodon variegatus | reverse complement strand
TTTTTTCTTTTAGCATTTATAATCTTGAACTAAATATATTAAACTATAATATATTTAATATATAATAACTTCAGAGTATTTTATCTTTCTGATATGCTTTTCTTTTCTGCTTTGTGTTTTTCCTTTCTGCTGTACAAAGTAACAAAAATGTAGTTCTATTTAAATGAGCTTTTCCTGTATGCTGTATTTTGTCTTCTTCTCTTCACCACTTGCACCTAAATTCTACCGATGTGGGACAATGAAGGATTTTCTATTCTATTCTATTCTAATCAATTATATTCTATTATATTCTATTCCATTTTGACTTTTAATAGCACTTTATTTACACAATTCAAAACATATAAACAATTGACGTAAAACAAGTGTCAGTTAAAAATCCCTATTAATGTAAAAATAAAAGTGTCAGCTAAAAATTAGTAAATGAGGAGCTTGACAGGACAGGATGGAATCCTAACAGGATAAAATCCTCCATGTTCTGTTATTCTATTATAAAAGAGGGTTTAAATCTTAATTCTTAGAAGCATAGTCTGAAAACTTATTTTTTATTTAATTCACAGAAAATTATCCAAACTAACACAAATTCTTCAGCAACAGCATGACAGGAGTGAACCATTTATACCAGCCCGATTTAAAAATAAAACATAAATAGAGAGATTCAACACTTTCCTCCAAAATGCTTGCCTTGACCATAAAAAAAAAATTAGGAATTAAATATCTTCTGAGAAAGGTAAAAAAAAATGTAGTTTTGAGGGACAAAAAAAAAAAAAAAAGGTTGGGAAAATTTTATCAAACAAATTAATATCATACAAAAATTAAAGAAAGAAATAGAGTCATATAAGAAAATAGTACTAAGATAAATTATATGACTAACCAATGAAATCAATTCAGTTTTGGTATTTCAGTACTTTATTGCATTCAGTTGAGCCTTAGTTATCCTTCACACTTCATACTGGGTTTAATTTCTAAATTTCTTTTAATTTAGGTAGGGATTTGTTTGCTCTGTACAAAAAAGAAAATTATATAAGTGCATAATTAGATAAAAATGTAAAAAATATTGTATTTCATAAAACACGTGTAGGGGGGACTTTTATATATGAACAGAACACTTTAAAATAGAGATAAAAATACTCTACTCCACCACCCCCCTCCTGTCAGTGATGAGTCCAGTGACCTACATTTGAGTGAAAAATCAACATCCACATTGCACCACACTTACAAATACATCAACCACAGCACACAAGTTTAAATGCTGCACATTTTGTACTAGCCTGTGGGTGGAGGTACATGTTTAAGTTCTAAATGCCTTAAACAATTTAAAGGCTTTCAATTTAAAACACGATTCGAAAAACAGAATATGTGCCTCACAGTCATGCATAATTCAGGGAAAGACTGCACAGCAGAAAGATGGATAATAGATGTGGTGCAACGATAGGAAAGAAAAAGATTGCACCCAGGATTGGATTTCTGAAGAAGTGCAATGCAGCACCTAAGCATTTTTAGTGTTACCAGAAAAAAGTAAACAAAAAAGGAAAGAAATGGACAAAAAAAAAACAAATGGAAGAGACATGTTGTAATGCAATGAGAAGTGTGTGTGGACTTGTTTTTGTGACAGTGTGGGGCTTTAATCTGTTTACACAGTCACGTCATGGGGACCTATGTCTTTATGGGGACTAATATCCTGGTCCCCATATGGTAAAGCTTTTTGTCTTTGAGCCGGAGTTAGGTTTAGGACTAAGACGTGAATTCAGTTCAGGTAAGGGCTAAAGGTCAGGTATATGTTGGGGTTAGTGTAAGGGTCCAGATTAGGCCATATAAAATGAATGTGTCAAAGAAATTTTCCCATAAGTCACAAAAACAAGTGTGTCTGTGTGTTTGTGGGGGTATTTAAGAACAAAGAAAGTCATCTTACCTATAAGTATATAGAGAGAAGATATTTCATCCATGATGATGACCATAAAAAGAAAAGAGAAAACACAAGAGATTAGTTTAATACAACCTGCAAAACATATTGTTAATAGGTCCTGAAAAATGAAAAAATGTGTAAAACATCAATGTCATGGATTTGTAAAAGTTCATTAATAAAAAGTCAGGTCCTTTACAACACAATAGGAAAATGACAGTTAAATGCTTCTAGATGGAGGTAATAGGTGAAAGTCATGTGAGACCTGGTGTTGCCAGATAGTAGTATGACAGTGCTGAGAAATTGATTGTCCCTGGCATCACATATCCAGATTCATGCAAACCAAAAAAGACTAAAACCAGAAAGCACATCTGTCAAGGTTTAGAGCACTGCTTTGGACTAAACGAAGCCAAGGAGCTCAGAAACCTTGTAGAAGTTGTCACAAAGATCCACTTAACATACAATTCAGCTAATCCTCACAATGAAGCCAGCAAAAGTTGGAATACGTTTTTGTTTTTACAATCTGATTATTCATCTTCTATATTTTAATTCTGTGGGCCTAATCAAACGTTATGCATTTGATAATCATGTTTTATCAATAAAGCAACAAGGCTCAAGTGTCAAAAGCAATTTTTACAGGCTATTGATGAACAAAATACATATATAATATAAACGATTATTATTTTAAGCTTCTATTTGATCAAGGACAGAACTTATAACAATACTGTATATTAAATACAATATGAATTGCGTTTGTAGTTGTTTTTCAAACATTTTATACATGAATAAACACAATAAAAGAACTCCCTTTAAGGAAGAAATAAGCAAAGAAACACATGTTATTCCAAAATGGCTAAAAAGAAAGCTACAAGGAAACACAATGTTCTAAAGTTTGCAGATCTTCTTAGAGCTCTTTACTGTATACTAAATAACTTTTAGTAACTCTGTTAACATGACAAGGGAATATGGACTTATTATTCATATTATCTGGGGGATTGTTTGCTTAGAGGTTTGAGCAGTGTGCTTGTCTTTTAAGAAGGTTGCAAGTATGCGGTTCGATCCTCACAGCCTCCACTCTCTGTGTGCCTGAGCAAGACTCTCAACCCCACACACCTCCCTGGGTGGCACACAATGGCAGCCCACTGCTCCCAAAGGGGACTGGTTAAATGCAGAGCTAAATTTCTCCAGTGTGAGACCCAAAAACTTCATTTTTTTAACTATATTAAGGTGATATTAATCTTTGGAATCCAGGACATCAGAGCCTGTTAGAGAATAATCATTACCAACCCTCTTTGTAGAAATGGTAAAAAACTGATCAAGCTGTTTAGCTGCAGTGCAATTTGTTTAAATGCTTACCTTTGTACGTTTTATACCATTTCTTTCTCTACTTTTGCTACTTTTGCACCAACAAAGATAACTTTGGTTTTGCTATATTTACCTCTATACAAACACGAAATAGTCATAAATCAACAGAAAACTATGGTATGTTGGGCCTCATGTAAGAAGCGTTTGTATAAACAAATTTGTTCTTAAAGGGTTTGTATGAGTGATTTAGGAGAAAATCCCTCAGTCACATTTTTTCCCTCATATTTCTAATCTTCTCTCAGGTAGGACAAATGTTATAAGTGCTCCAGACTTGAGGGAGGAGTCAGCTGTTATACAAATCTAGTTTTCCACTTAATGACTGTATTTTTTAACTAAAAGTCTCTGTCCGTTATTATTGGGTTACATTTTTATATACTATGCACCTTCAAACCAAAATCCATTTTTAATCACTGAAAACAGAACTATCAGGCACTACACTGGCAGCTGGCATGTCAATATCCAAGGGGATTCTGGTTTAAATTTTGGTAATTTTGTTGAAAGAAGAAACAGTCAACAAGCTGTGTGTGAGAACAAGCTACTGTTAAAAAAACATTTCAAACAAAAATTAGATACAAAGTACAGAATGAAGGATTGGTGATGTGTTGCTTCTTGAAACTTTTCTAAGGGATGCATTAAGTTCACTTCATATCGCCGCCTCGGCTTTGTTATTTGTGGAAAGTTTGGGTCTGTCTGAATTCACCAAATTAGAGTTTCACCCATTACATTTTGTTTTACAATAATTTAATGTAGAGTACAACGAAGGGTTGTCAGACAAGGTCTATTTACAGATCTAGGTTTAGTAGCTACATGTAAGTGTATGTATTAAAAGCAATTTTTGCCGAACTGTGTGTTGTGTTGGTTGGCGGTGAACTGATATGAAGTATTTACATCAAATGTTGCACCTCTTACCTTTACCAGTAGCTTTCATCAACTATAATCCTTTTTTTAGGCATGTTTTGGACACAAACTTCACATCAAATGTTTTTTTCTATTATTATTATTATTATTGTAACTATTATTATTTGTTTGGTCTTTTAATTCTGCTGCTCAGCTCTCAGCCAGCAGAGCCTAGAGTTCTAAATTGGTAAAGTCTCTCTTTTTGTCTCCATTTCCACTTTTTTGAATGAAAATGGTCTGACAAGCGCTGGAACTCATAGCCCTATATGGAATTATCAGGCAGTAGTTATGTAGTTTTGCAATTCCTATAAATGCCTACTCACTTACACACAGGTGGAATGTATTACATTAACAAGGATAATTTATGCATTTATCTGAAGCCAAGCATGTTTGTTTAATCTGATATGGCGCACTGTACAATTCATAGAAATGAAAGGTGGACATGCTAATCTTAACTAGTCTGGTTTTGGGAATCTTATGAGTATTAAACTATACATCTTTGAAATATCTTCATTTAATATCACATTTAATGGTTGTTTTGTTACTTAGACTGATGTATTTTTCAGTTATATTAAAACTGTAAATGCATGTGAATGTTAAACCCTAGAATTTATTAAATACAAAACATGTTATAAATACTATCATTTAATGATAAAAGGGGAGCGTGAGTAAATATATTGTAAAAAGTGAGAAGAAGAATATGACACATGATTAATGAAGCATATTTTATGTTGTTTTTGTGAATGTAATGACTAGAATAGCTTAAAGAAGCTCTGGCCATGATATTTTGATTCTGGGCTTTTTTTTTGGACTGTCGCATAACTAGTCAATATAGACATTTAGATAACTAAATTAATAGATTACTAAAACTCTAATAAATCCTCTCTTTGGGAAGTTCTCATCAGCTCAACACCTGTGCTGTGTTATGGTGTCCTATATGGCCTCTGAGCTGAGTCTTGGAGGAGCATCACATGCTGTTTTCCTTTCTGCTACTAGCATCAATTTTGAATGGATATATTTCCAATACAAAACGCCTTTTTTAAACCTATGGTGTGATAAAAAAAGAGTGAAAATCTAATAAACGATGTGTTGTACCATAAAGTCATTTGTTCAATTCAAGTGTGCTTAACTCCTGAAAACTCCATAAATCAATGCATCATGACAAATATAACATGTCAGGTTTTTGAAAACATAATAGCCTTTTTTATGTGCATTTAAATTTTAAAAATACTTCATGATGCGTCAACTCCACCCCTTTAAGTTATTTGTTTTCAGGATTTATAGAAAAGAAATCATTATATATAGTTTTGTTGACATTTGCAAAATACTTTTATGGAGAATGTGAGAAAATATACTAATATTTTTCTTAGAATTCAAAATGTAGAGCAATGAAATATTTACATAAAAATATAACTTGAAGAAAAATTGTTAAGTTAAAAATGTATGAATATGGTGAACCTTAATGTTCAGAGAAGATAGTTTCTTACCCAATTAGATTTTTATGTAAAATACATTTTCTGTGGTTATTTATGTTGCAATTTGAAACCAGAAACCTAGGAAAGCTTGATTGGAAAATGATCAGAAAGTCTTGGTCCTAAATTGCTGCAGCAATGTTTAAGTTATATTCCTTGTCTCAGAAGCTGTAGATTTTTGTTTTATAATTTGACCCACAATATGTTCAATAAATAACATAGGTCAATGAGCTTTTATTTGTATAAAACCAAATGGCAAGGTGTAAAGCACAGTGAAGATCCTACTTTAAAATTCTGTTAGGAAATTTTCTAGAGCAGTGCTACCGTGACCTAGATAGAAGTACAGAGAAATTAAGCACAGCTTGTCCTCCTACCATGGCTGAAATTAGAAGCGTAAATCTTCCTGCAGCAATGCAACAGCAAAAATGTAAAAGGTTAGTCGTTTTATGACTAAAGTAAGTAGCTTCACCACATTGAAAAAGCCTGCAAAATGTAGGAATGGCAAAGCAAAGATTCCTAAAAGACAAAAAAATGTTGTTTTTTTTTTTTTTTTTTTTATAAAACTGTAAGCAACAACCTGATTAAGGTTTAGACTCATTTTGATATGATATGTGGCATTTCGGTTGATACTGTAAGTGCTGCTATTTGTTGTGGATATAAGCTCAATGCTGGTTACTTTCTCATAGTATACTGCTGTGAGTAAGGATGAAATTAATGTATATATATCCTGGAGACAATCATACTCAAAATACAACATTCATTTAATTATTTAATGTATCATTGTTGCAATATTTTAACATTACATCAATATATAATACAAATTTATATATATATATATATATATATATATATATATATATATATATATATATATATATATATATATATATATATATATATATATATATCACATTACATTAACTAATACAACTTATTTTTATGTTTGGTAATAAACAACAAACTGAGGAAAAAAAATACAGTAATCTATATCACTTTTTTTTCCTCTGTTTTCAGAAAGTAGACCTTTTACTCAAATCATGCTCTGAATATATAACATCTGCCATTATTTTGTGTCACACAAGAACTCAAATTTTACTCTATGAAAAGAAAACATGTTACATAACTAAACCTATAACTGACAAACATAAAAATGTAATTGAGTTAATGCAAAATTTATGAAATAAATACATACTTAAGTAGTTACTAACAGATAGGTACTGTAATCTCACACATTAATCATGCTGCCTTCAAAAAGCAAAGAACATAAAACAAATACAAAACATTGCAAAATTATTCATGCAATATTTTTGGTCACAAAATAAAAAAAAAAAAAAGCTTTGAATACAAAATCAGTAATCCCTGGTAATATTAAGATGTTGACAAAGAAGAACACTTGATTAACAAGAAATCAATAAATAACCATAAACAACTGCCTGCTGTAAAACTATCAAACAGATATAATATATAATTAGATGCTTATAAAATCTCTTTTGTAAATGTAATAAAAAATATTTACCAAGCTTTGAATTTCTTTCACTGTTAGAAAATTAGGTTGTTGTAAAATTGGGACTGATGTGTGATTTCAATTAACTTAATGAGAATGTCTAGAAGTAAAGTAATAAACAAACACAATGATTTTATCTTGATAGTAGGTAATAAGTGTTTTGCCAAGGTTGACACACAGTAGGCAGTAAAAAGCTGTATCCAACACTAATAGACATAAATTATATATTCACTTATTTGGTTCTTTTTTTTTATTTTTTAGATAAACTATTTCATTGGTACGCTCTAAAATGGTCTGAAAATACAGAAAAGGCAAATGTATCTGCATCATATGCTGTTATAAAACCTTGGATGGGTGTGCACTAAATGTAGAACAACTTTTTCACTGTGCTGGTGAATATTTTCAGTTATCCAGGTCATAGTCATTCCAAGAAAAGTAAAAAAAAAAAAAAAAAAAAATTCTGGACTTGGTTTCCAGGTTTGAAGATGTTGAGCTTCCCATCAAGGAAGCTTTTTCAATTCCAAAAAATTTTTTTTAATTGAAAAAGCTTCCTGGATGGGAAGCGAAACATTTTCAAACTTGGAAACTAAGTCCAGCCGACTGGTTTTTAGCTTATTTGGAAAAACCTTCTCAAAACCACTGAAACCACTGATGGTGTCAACTCTACCAGGATTTAAAAAAGTAATGCTACAGTAGGTGTTGCTGATTCTAATGATATACTATAAAGCATATCCAATTCTACTGCAAGTCAAACAATTCAAAGTTTTACTATGCCTCGAAACATGTTTCTCAAAATGTTTTACAATAAATGTGTGAATGATACTTCTCATGTCCATGCAGACATGAACTGTAGAATTAAATATTTTTATATCTGTTAATAAAATAATATCTACCAGAAATAGTGTAATTATGTTTCTTTTTTTATAATAAGTCCATAGTATAGTTTTTTCTCAATGACATTGTGTTATTTTATTACCTGTATTTGACAGTGGTGCATTATTTTGGAAATACACATTAGTTTCTTTTTGCAGTTTTTACATCTGCCTTTTTTTAATAAACACAAAATACACATTTAACTCAAATATGACATAAATCCACTGTTTTCTTTAAGAATACCAGGACAATCCACCAAGTAATCTTGTTACTAAGAGTCCTATATAGGAATGTGTAAAATATGCCTGCATAATACAAAATGATTAATTTATAAATTCAATTGAACATTTTAAAGCTGTGCAACAGTTAGCTCTTATGAGAATGTTTTATTAGTACATATTTTTGAAAGACCATGCCATACAGAATACCAGCATAAGCAAATTGCAAAATTGCAAAAATATTTTGTCTTTGAGAAATGCAGTCTTTTAAGCATCCTTTTAATTGGAAAAAAATGTGATTAAAAACTGAAATATATAACATCACAGTACGTTACATTGCATTATTGGCAAACTCTTATCCTTTATGGTTTAAGAAATATATTATTGCAAAATTACCAAATTGTTAGGTAATATTATACTTCTGGATGCCAACATTTCAAGTATTTTGCTAACAAATGTCAAAAAATGTTAACTACATCTATATTAAAATAGCAGCATTTCCCAGAGAAAACTTAACCTTTTTACAAGATGAACTCATCATATATTATTTTAAATAAGCAAGCACAGACAGATTTAGATAAATACTCTTAATGTAAATCATACACTTTCCAATAACTCAAGTTAAATCTACAATGAGTGAACAAGTATCCTTTACTTGCAAGTTTTTATAACAAATTTAAAGTGATGAGTGCAAATCTTATGTATCAATTTAAGCACTCAAATGATTAAATCCACCTCTGCAGAAGTTGATGAAAAAATCTGAGGAAGGATACATTTGCCCCAAAGTTTTTCCTGACCTACTATTTGATGCTCATTTTATCACATAACACGGGTGTGTTGGTCCTGCTCTGATCTTCAGACTGGGCCTCTCTGTGCTCAGACGCCTCAGCGTATTTTTTTGATAAGCTGCACTTCTCTTTTTAAGTATGTCAGTGTCTGTGTTTGATCCAAAACGAAAATCGCCTCTCCACGACCCTGTGGTCATGAAAGGGTCATATCGATCTTCTCTTAGTAAGGTTCCACACCGGCTAAAATCAGTAAGTGTTGAGGTGCAGTATGTTGTGGGGAAAACAGGTAGACTGCTTGTATTTGAACGGTAAACATAGCTGTGGTCACAGAAATTGAAATAAAACACACCACTGATTAACAAGACAAAAAGGAATGAAACAGTTGATAGAGCAATTATTAAATAAAACATTAAATTATCATTGTTCTCTGACTTATCTGCAAACTCATAAAATTCACTTAACACTGGCATCCCGTCACTCAGTGATATGCTGACTGTTGCAGTGGCAGACAGAGATTCACGACCGTTATCAGTTACCAAAACCACCAGAGTGTGTTTGGGTTCGTCTTCCTCCATGAATGTCCGTAGAGTTCTGATTTCTCCTGTATGCAGGTCTGCCATAAAAAGATTGGACCTTGTTGCTTTGATTATCCTGTAGGACAGCCAGGCGTTATGGCCACTGTCAGCATCAACAGCCACCACCTTGGTAACCAGATATCCTCCAGGTGCTTCAATTGGAACCACATCTTCAGCAATGAACCCTGATGTTTGAACAGGGTACAGAATAACAGGTCCATTGTCATTCTGATCCTGAATGAAAATGTTTACAGTACAGGTGGAGGAAAATTGAGGATCACCTCCATCTTGAGCCGTAATCTTCAGTTGGAAGTATGCAGACTGTTCATAATCAAATGTATGGGATGTAAAGAGCTCTCCTGTATTTTGGTTAATAGTGAAAAAAGATGATAATTCTGAATTTGTATCCTGTGATATGTGATAAAGGATTTTAGCATTAGTTCCATCATCACTGTCCTGCGCTTCAAGTTTTATGACCAATGTGCCCACTGGTAGGTTTTCCAAAATGTTGGCATTGTATACGTAGTGTGTAAATGTTGGTGGATTATCATTTACATCACTAACTAAAAGTGTTATGACTTTTACGCTCGAAAGTGAGGGTGAACCTGAATCAGTAGCGGTGACTGTGATGTTGTACTCTGGTTGGAATTCTCTGTCTAGTATTCCGTCAGTTACTAACATGTGATAGTTTTTTACTTCAGAGACTAGCTTAAATGGAACATTGTCTGGGATTGAACATATGACATGCCCACTGTTGCCAGTATCCATGTCATAAATATTTATCAGGGCAACCATAGTTCCTGGCCTTGCATCCTCTGCGATGTTAGAAGATGCAGATTTTATTTCTATTACAGGTTTGTTATCATTTAAATCAATTATATCAATTACAAGTTTACAGTGTGAAGCCTGACCACCCCCATCTTTTGCTTGGACGCCCAGCTCATGTGAGCTTGCTTCCTCATAGTCTATAACACCTGCCACTCGAACCTCTCCAGTCAGAGGGTTGACTTCAATAACACCTCCCATCTTGTCAGACAGGTGGCTAAAGGAGTAAGTTATCTCTCCGTAGATACCCTCATCAAAGTCGGTGGCATTCAAAGTTGTTATAAGAGTCCCTTTAGCTGCATTCTCTGGAACAGATGCTTTGTAAAGTCTTTGGCTAAAGATAGGAACATTGTCATTAGCATCCAGAACACGGATGTGGATAAAAGCAGTTCCTGATCTGACTGGATATCCCCCATCAATTCCATTGATTTCCAGAAGATGTTCCGCTTCTGTTTCCCGATCCAATTGCTTTTTAAGAACTAATTCCGGATAACTATTACCATTTATTTGGGAGCTCATTTCCAGAGCAAAGTGATCATTGTGGCTCAGTTTGTATTCCCGGATAGAGTTGGTGCCCAAATCGGGGTCATGTGCACACTCCAAAGGAAAGCGCCTCCCCAGAACTGTGGATTCAACTAAATCTAGTTTTATTTCCCTTGTAGCAAATTCTGGGTTGTTGTCATTTATGTCTGCGATATCTAGGACTAAGCTGCTTGCTTGTAGTGGATCTTCAAGTAAAAGCTGAAATTGGAGAATACAGCTGTTGGCTTGTGCACACAGCTCCTCTCTGTCTATTCGCTGGCTGATCAGAAGATTACCAGAGGCAGTGTCCAGTTCACAGAGCTGGCTGGTTCCTTCAGCAACAACACGGGCTCGACGTGCTTGAAGTTCAGACACCTGAAGACCAAGATCCAACGCAACATTACCAATAACTGAGCCCCTATTCATCTCTTCTGGAAGAACATAACGGAGTTCTCCATATGACACACCAAAAAGTGGAGCGCAGAGCAAAAAATATATCCACCATTTTAGGCTTCTGTGAAGATCCATCATACAGCTTGCTTTTGGAATGGATGCACAGTCAAAATCAGTCAAAATCCTTTAAATGTTACAGCGCTGCAAACACTTCTGCTATCCTACAGCCCTCTTCTTCTCTCGCCGACTTAATCATGCTCTATTAGGGATGCTGCCAGCTTATATTCTGCCCTATCTTTTTCTATTCTGCAACCTCTCTCTGTCTTTCTCTCTCTCCCTCTCTCTCTGACTCACTCTCTGCACTGGCACACTCTCCGCCTCTTTATCATGCACACAGACACAAATGCGCATCCATGCATAGCTCCCCTCCACTCAGTGCTCTAGTTCCACTGACACAGATTGGAAGAGACACAAACATCCATGACTTAGGTATTATAGAGGAGCGCCACCAAGAGACTGAAAAACTTGTTGCAAGTCATTTTTCATCTTTTTATATCATGTTCGAAAAAAATCTGTTGTTGATATAGTAGATAATGTAAAATAGCATTTTATGGTTAAATAAATAAAATCAACATATCTGAAGCAGCTCAGGATGGTTAAAAGAAATGTGAACCTAAACACTGAGATGGGCAACATTTGTCACCATGACAAAACGATTACATATGAATCTCGTCATAGAAAATCTCTAGAGCACTGTTCCCTGGACTTACGTTTATAATAAAAAAAAACCACCCATGTTAGATCGTATTAGGTAGTTGCAAGACTGATGATAAAAGTGATCATAACATTGTACTACTTCCTTCTAAGGTGCAACGGCATTCTTCACCAAAACAATATAACTTTGTTGCTCCTGACCTTCTCTAAGTATGAAAAAGATTATTTAAAGAAAACAGCTTTACAAAAAGTTGACAGGATAATTATTGCAATTGAAAATTCTGTACAGGGCATAAAATGTTCAATGATTTGTATGTTAACTTTACAAACAAAAAAAATTGGGAAAAAAAAAAAAAAAACATAAAAAGGTGGAAAATCTTCATTTTGTTTTTAATTAAAAGTACCAAAAATAGATAATTAAAAAGTTTAATTCAAATTTTTTCACAAAAATAAAGAAAATAAACAAGTAATTGCATATTCTTACAAGGAACTTTGAAAATGTAAAGAATTTTACTTTATTAAACTTTTATAGGTGCTTTTGTTACTTTGGTGATTTATTTAAAGACAGACAGCAATTTTGTCACAAGATGAAATCCTATGATGTTATTTATATATTTTTTTAATCAAAGAGCAATAGAATAACGACTGCTTTTTACGTGAGCAGATTTTTTCAATATAATGAAATGAAATATTGAATGAGTTTAGAGATAAAACATCATGGTAAAGTTATATTTTTAATATAAAGTAAATCCGTTGGAAAAGGGAGCAGAAGAATATAAGATACTTTTGTTTTATTAATATAACTTAAAGGGGAATGCCAGTTTTTTTTACATTTGGCCCTTGATTTTACGTTTTTAAATCATTTTCCACTTACCAATATAGGTTTTGTGTCATTTGGAGCTGTTCTGAAGATATTCCGTTAGCTTATATCCAAGTAAAGTCTTCCTATGGGCGATCGACTTGAAGGCACAAACTGAACTGTTCATAATTTATAATTTATGGTACGCCAGCATTCATAACATGTAGGCGAATCTCTGTCCCCCAGACATCCGTGGTTGTATTTTTTATATTTATATCTTTTTAAAACGAAGCG
This sequence comes from Cyprinodon variegatus, assembly GCF_000732505.1. Classification (NCBI taxonomy): domain Eukaryota; kingdom Metazoa; phylum Chordata; class Actinopteri; order Cyprinodontiformes; family Cyprinodontidae; genus Cyprinodon; species Cyprinodon variegatus. The sequence continues at coordinate 68,112 of NW_015151164.1, read as the reverse complement.
GCACGTGTATGACATCATCAGCGTGTGCCGGCTACCGTTCATTCTTCCTGTCTGCTGAACTGCTTCTAGTTTTACTCACATGCCTGGAAGATGTCTAGTGCTACTACCACAGATGATCTCGCTCTCGAAATGGAATTGAATGATTCAAATTAGCTAGCCAAATGAATAGAAGGGCTAGAGCATAGCCGCCTTTTGCCCGGGCTTCCTGTTACGACTGTAGTGCGCATGCGCGGATGACGTCATATACGCGCCGCTTTGTTTTTAAGAAATATAAATATAAAAAATATAACCGCGGAAGTCTGGGGGACAGTGATTTGCCTACATGTTATGAATGCTGGCGTACCATAAATTATAAATTATGAACAGTTCAGTTTGTGCCTTCAAGTCGTTGCCCATAGGAAGACGTTACTTGGATATAACCTAACGGAATAACTTCAGAAAAGCTCCAAATGACAAAAAACTTATATGGGTGAGTAGAACATGATGTAATAACGTAAAATCAAGGGCCCAATGTAAAAAAAAACAGCATTCTCCTTGAGTTATCATGAATTATTAGGAATGTAAAATTAGAGCAGAACCTTCTTCCTCAAATAATTAGATTTATAAAATGCAAATGCAGAATGCCAAAGCAAAAAAAGAAGTTATGAGTTGTAAAAGATAACATAATAGATGATAGT
>NW_015151164.1:66395-67384 GCF_000732505.1 Cyprinodon variegatus | reverse complement strand
AGATAGATAGATAGATAGATAGATAGATAGATAGATAGATAGATAGATAGATAGATAGATAGATAGATAGAATAGCCATGACACATGAAAAAACATAATTAGGCAACATGTTTTACACCTGATTTAAGGGATATATTCATACCTCAGGAGAGTCATTGAGGTCACCAAATGTATCAGCAAATGCTGGCAGACTTTTCTCCAAAGTCTGGTCAGCAGGCAGTGTGTTGTCATTGTAGGATTGGACAAACTTAAAGTCACTGGTTCTAGATCCTGTAGTCAGGTAGTTGTCATAATTGAAAGTACTTCGCAAAGTTCCTGTTCCATCAACATCTGAGTAGTTTGGGGGCAGATAAGCTCCGGGGATAGAAACTGCTCCATCAAACAAGAGTCTGGGCTTTTGTCTGTGACAAAACTTTACACCAAGAATGATGATGATGAAAGTCAGAAAGAAGGTGGACACAGAAACCAGCGCAATGATCAGATAAGATGTCAGTTTAGAGTTCTTTTCATCATAAGAGATATCTTTCAGTTCTGGCACCTCAGCCAAGTTATCAGAAATAAGTAAATACATGGAACAGGTTGCAGACAGAGAGGGCTGTCCGTTATCTTTCACTGCAACAATCAGGTTCTGTTTCATGCTGTCAGATTCTAAAATATCGCGCTGTGTTCTGATCTCTCCACTGTGCAGATCAATGCTGAAAAGTCCAGTATCAGTAGCTTTGACTATATGATAGGACAGCCAGGCGTTCTGTCCAGAGTCTGCGTCCACTGCTATGACTTTGGAGACCAGAGAGCCTCCATGTGCAGCTTTAGGGACCAGCTCAGTCATAAAGGAGCTGCCCTCCAGGGTGGGGTAAAGAATCTGAGGAGCGTTGTCATTCACATCCGATATGAACACACTGACAGTCACGTTACTGCTGATTGGAGGAGAACCATTGTCTCTGGCCATCACGTAGACTTTAAAACTCCTGAACTGTTCATAATCAAAT
>NW_015151164.1:60772-64551 GCF_000732505.1 Cyprinodon variegatus | reverse complement strand
AAATTGAGTTTTCAAGTAATTTAATCATATCAAGTTTTCAACATAATGATCAAAATATAACGTTAGTTTTCAACTATTATGATTCATGTTTTTATTTAACAATTTAATTTAGCCTTATAATTTACAGGTTAATTTTTCAAGCAATTGGGGTATTAGTAATTAAATGTAATAAAGATAACATTTTCATGCTGTCAAGAAAGTCCTTCTTCCTTAATCATAAATATTTTCATAATTTCGTACATGTTTCTTAATTCACTCTAAACTTTTGAAGATAAGAGTGCATACATAAAACATATTGGATTTATATCTTAGTTCTCTCCTTACTGTATTTTAAATAAAACTTTACTTTTATTTCATCTACATCATTCTCTATTTAACTATATTGTAGTAGTGTATCCTTACATAGAAAAGGATACCCTTATAATCTTTTTTTTTTTTTTTACTATACATGTTACATTGTGTAATTTAAAAAGATGCAAGCTCAGGACACCCATCTTTTAGCAAGACATTTCAAGCACTATCAGGTTAAGATAACTTTCCACAGCTTATTTCTAAACTTTTATTAAACTTAGTCTGGATTCTGGCTGAAATTCACTAGAGCATTCATTGTTTCAATTTTGAAGGGTTTAAGTAACACTATAAGAGTTCAATTTAACAGCAATCGGAGGTCATTTGTTTCCACTCTGAATTAATGTTAAATGAACTCTCTACATAGTGTATATCTTACTCCACTTGTTGTTGTAATAATTCTGAAAGAGTCAATGAACTTTGACACTGCATATTTAACACTGTGGAATTAACTGTGTAGTTTTTGGTGTGTGCTCTCGCTTGTCTGATTGAAAATGGATCCAGTGCCTGAGTCTGAGTTGATGATGATTTGAACCAGTATACATACATCCAGTATGTCTCTATGTCTGCATTCATTGTTTTTCCTTAATAAGAAATGTTTCAGTCCTTCCTGCTAAAAACAGTTTCACAGTATGGAGCTGCCAAACAATAGGCTCTGTTTATGCTTGAATAGAAAATTACAGTAATTTTGTAATTCTCTCATTTTAATTTAATCAATCTTAAAATAGTTGTTCACATTGTCATAATAGAGGATGGTGTTCAGAATATTGAGGAAAGGTATTCATTCAAAACAATTTGAAACAAAGGTTAAAAAACCTAAATGTGGAGAAAGTGTAGCATGTTTAGTAATTACTGAATGCACTGTATCAACTGTTAAACTTATAACAAATCTTTACCCAAAGAGCCTAAAGATAGATTATTTTAAATATTCTAATTTTTGAGAACATCAGAGATTGGGCAATACAATCAAATAAAATATTAAAGAAACCAGGAGGGAACACAGCTTAATAAGAAAATCATAAAGACATTTTTACTTGAAAACACATATGTGGAAACCAGGAGTAGAAACATTTTTATACAAAATTCCCAATTGTAATTAGGACGAAGTCTGGATCTGTCAAGTCATTCCTAGAGAAAACTATATTGCCACTCCACAAGAAACAAGCAGGTGAAATTATCAACAAAATAAAGGGCTTTTAAGAATAATCAGTCTTCTCATGTTAATAGTGACTAGCATCAGTTTATTAATACATAATTACACAGTAAAAAGTAACCTCAATTTTTTAAGCTAGGAAAATATTTTCTGTTGTGTAAACCCAAAAACCTAAGTACTAATATAGGGAAAATATTTAAAGTCAGTTCAGTAAACCAAGGTATTGCAAAGTGAGATGCAAGGATATATACCTTTAACTTCACTCTCCCATGAACATCAAGGGGAAGGACATAGAAACTGAGGAGAGTTTCAGATACCTGGCTGTTCATGTCAACAATTAACTGGACTGGACTCATAACACAGATGCCCTGTACAAGAAGAGCCAGATTCACCTCCACCTCCTGAGGAGGCTGAGGTACTTTGGAGTGAGCAGGCCCCTGCTTAAAACCTTCTAAGACTCTGTAGTGGCATCAGCCCTCCTCTACGCCATCGTCTGCTGGGGCCCTGGCAGCGCAGATCAGAACAGAAAGAGACTGAATAAGCTGATGAGAATGGTCACTTCTGTGCTGGGCTGCGCTCTGATCTAGATGGTGAAAGTGGCCGATAGGAGGGTTTTGTCCAAGCTTAAATCCATCATGGAGAACACCTTTCACCCCCTGCACCAGACTGTAGAGGAGCTGAGCAGCTGCTTTAGAGACAGATTTATACACCCCATGTGTAAAAACGAGTCCTACCACCGGTAATTTATCCCTGCTGCAATCAGACTTTACAATGCCACTGCACTATAACCTGGATTAATAACACTGCAATAACTTATACTGTTTATCTATTTAACAAACCAGAAACTGCACTGTTCCTGCAACCACATTCCTGTAAATAAAATAGTGAATATATAATTCCCCTTAAATCTCTCCTCTTTTTTCACCATCCACTGTATATATCTTGATCGCCTGTATATATGTCATGCACCTTTTCCTCCTTTGTGCATCCCGTTTGTTTATAAGAGCTGATGTCACAAATTAATTTCTCCATTGTGAGATCAATAAAATTCTATTTCACTCTATTCTAAAAAGCATTATTCTGTCGTTAGAGGTTTAATATTTGAAGTTTAGTAATTAGCTTTTCTAAATTGCCACTATTTTTACATAAGCTAACAAAATCCATATTTAAAGTTACCATAACAGAGAACTCAAAATTAAGTAAAATTAAAAGCAAAAAAAAATTATTAAGGTAAAGTTCTAAACTAAAAAATTTGCTGAGGATTGCTGACTAAGATTTTTAGTTCTACCAACTTGTCCCTTTATACAGTATACAATTAATCTTTTTCAGTGACCTCTCTCTTCATAATTCTATTCAGTTAACTCTTACAGTGCCAATAACACATCATCTCCAGGGAGATAACAGAGTCATCTAATCAAAGCTTTCTGACATTGGTTAAAAGTGTTCTATCCAATGAAACCTATCTGATTGCATCCAATCATCTAATTTATAGGATCTGCTGCTCCTGGAGGAGCATGTATTAACAGTGGGGATTTGCTTGCGTTATTAACAGTAGTATTATAGCCAATCACTTCCTGTGTCTTTCATCCAGATTACTACCATCATATAACATTTAATACTGCTGAGAGGGCTTTTAAATTGTTCCATATCTCTACAATAACCTGTTTTCTTAATAGTATTTTTATACTTTCTATAATTTCTCTATCAAATATTTTTACATTGTAACAAGTTGTTGGATATTACATAAATAACTTGGTCAAAGTATCCAGAATGGCAATATTCAGTCATGGCCATCACTGGGTGTAAATTGCTTTCCAGTAAAATTATTAGCAAATAAGGTCCAAAGAGGTCAAAGGTTAAATCATAACACAAAATAAATCCTTCTATAGTAAAAGCATCTTTTCAAACTGTAAATTACAAATATAGTTTTCAGGTCTTACTGAGAGAGAATAAAAAGAGCCACAAATCAAAGTTTGAATTAAACAACAAAGTTTATGTAATGTTATAATAAAGCAAAAAAAAAAAAAAAAATGTATTAGATTTTATTTTGTTTTCACTTAAAATTATTTAGAGCTATTTAGCACATGTGGATTTTTAAACTAATATGGAAATGAGTGCCTGAAAAACTCTCAAACAGACTAAAAGTTTATGAGGTTAAGGATAAGTGAGGAAACAATATTAAAAAACACAATATACAGATATTTTTTGGATTTTCAACATATTAACGAAGAATGGCTTGTCAAGGTATTGACTAAAGCAGTAAAAGAAATATAGTAAA
>NW_015151164.1:55948-58045 GCF_000732505.1 Cyprinodon variegatus | reverse complement strand
TGATCCGCGTTTCATTTCCTCCTGGATAGAATAGCTCATATCTCCATGGGCGACGTTGATCCAAAGAATGAATATAATAAATCCCCAAGAGAGAACAAAGGCGAATATAGACTTCATCATTGCTGACGAATTTAAATCCGCACGAAGAACGAATCATATAAAGAACAATTTAAGCTTAAAATCCTTCACCACCTTTAGAAATCCGTGACTGTCCTCGACAAGACAGGAGCATAGTTTGAATAGACTAAGCGCAAAGGGACTAAGGAATATAAATTTCTCAAGCCTGTTATATAGCGCCACCGTGGGGTCCAGTTTAAGAAAAATCTTAGCAAATAATAGAAAAATGTAAATTTTTCATGTATTTCTTCATAATACACATGACTTTCTGTTGATTTTAAAATTAAGTTTTCTAGTAATTATCATTTGTTATTTTTCACTTAATAATAGAAATATAAAGTTAGTTTTCAACTACTGCGATTCATGTCTTTTAACAATTTAATTTAGTCTTATAATATACAGGCTTTTTTTTTCAAGCATTCAGGGTATAACGAATCAAACGTGATAAAGATATAGTAATTTATGCTGCCAAGAAACTCCTTCTGCATGAATCCTAAATATGGTCATAATTTCGGAGGTCAGATAACTTACTTTACACTGTTATATAATAGATAATGCATACATAATACAAATTGGATTTATATTTAAGTTGTCACCTGACTTTATTCTACACAAAAGTTTATTTTTTCTTTTCATCTATATTAACTATGTTGTTGGAGTGTACCCTTAACATGGAAAAGTAAATAAAAAAAGGCTGTGAATATTTGTGTAATAATATGTTTTATTCACAGTGATGCAAGGTTTTTTTTGCACTATGTTACATAACGTAAATAGATGCAACCCAACACATACATCTTTAAGATGTTTCCCTAATTAAACACATTTCAAGCTGTATCAAGTTGAGAAAACTGTCCACAGCTATTTTCAAAACTTTAATCAAATCAGTCTAGATCGTGGCTTATCTACTCCAGAGCATTCACAAAGTTATTTGCTTGAGATTGTGGCTGTGTGCTCTAGGTTGTCCAATAGAAAATTTAACAACTGATTAAGTATGAGTTGAAGAAGATTTGTACTAGGCTATAATCCAGGATGTCTGCATTTACCTTTTTCCTTTATCCTAAATCATTTTTTCAGTCCTTCCTACTAAAAAAACATTCCCACAGTACAGTGCAGTACAGCACTGCCAATAAACAGGCTCTATTCATGCTTGAACAGGAAACTAATGTAATTTCTTAATTTTCTATTCTTTTTGTAACTTTGAATCATTCTCAAAATATAGTCTTTACATTGTCATAATCTAGGATGGTGTTCAGAATTTTGAAGAAAGATATTAATCCCATACCATTTGCAACAAAGCTTAAAAAAAAATAAATGTGAAGAAATTGCAGCAGGATAAGTAATTACTGAATGCACTGTATCAACTGTTAAAGCTACACCAAAACTTTACCAAATAAGCATAAAGATAAATTATATCAGAATATGCTAATTTCTGTAAAGATCCAAGATCAGACAATACAATCAGATAAAATAATAAAGAAACCATGAGGGACACAGCTTAATAAGAAAACAATCAAGAAACTCAACTTGAAAACACATGTGGTAACCATGAGTAGAAAAGCTCAAATTCTTATACAACATAATTGTGATGAGGACGAAGTCTGAATCTGTCAAGTCGTTCCCTGAGAAAAATGTATTGACACTCAACATGAAATAAGCAGGTGAAATTATCAAGAAAATAAAGGGTGTTTAAGAGTAATATGTTTCCAATATTAGTTAACTAACTTTGCACGTTAATAGTGACTAATATCAGTTTATGAATACATAATTACACCGTAAAAAGTAACTTACATTTTTTAAGCTATAAGAAAATATTTTCTGCTGTGTAAACCCAAAACCTAAGTGATAAATATAGTGAAAACAATTAAAGTCAGTTCAGCAAGCCAAGGTAGTTGGAATCTTGAACTTTATCAAGTGAGTTGCAAGGACATATACCTTTAACTTTTTGGTTATTTACAATGGGGAAAGTTAAGCTAAATTTTG
>NW_015151164.1:52471-53886 GCF_000732505.1 Cyprinodon variegatus | reverse complement strand
CAAAAGGGGGTCCAACCCGTTACTAGCATGGGGTACCTAATAAAGTGGCCGGTGAGTGTAATTAAAAGGGTTCTAACAAAACTCATCTGATTGCATCCAGTCAGTGACTTATAAGATTTGCTCCTCCTGAATGATTATCAATTAACAGTGGGGATTTGCTTGCATAATAAACAGTAGAATTATAGCCAATCAGTTCATGTGTCTTTCATCCAGAATATTACCATCATATAACATTTAATACTGCTGAGAGGGCTGTTATTCTGTGCCATGTCTCTACAATAACCTGCTTTCTTAAAAGTATTTTTGTACTAGCTATGACTTCTATACCAAGTATTTTTACATTGCAACACATTGTTCTGTATTAGAAGAAATAACCTGTTCAAAGTATCCAGATTGGCAATATTCAGTGATGACCATCACAAAATATATCCTTCTATAATAACAGCCTCATTTCAAACTGTAACTTACATATATACTCCCCAGATCAGACTAAGAGAGAATAAAAAGAGCCACAAATCAAAGCTTGAAATAATATCTGGCACAAGTGAAACAACAAAGTTTAAGTCATTTTATAATAAGGCCAAAAAACTAAATGTTCTACATTTTATTTTGTTTTAATTTAAAATTATTTAGAGCTATTCAGCACATGTGGATTTTTAAACTAACATGAAAATGAGTGCCTGAAGAAAAAATATTTCAACAAACAGACTAAAAGGTTATGAGGTTGAAGATAAGCTGGGAAACAAATCTTAAAAAACACAAGATACAGATGATGTTCGGATTTCCAACTTATTAATGAAGAATGGTTTATCAGGATATTGACTGAAGCAATAAAAGAAATATAGTAAATTAATAAAATGTGTATACAACGAAGATGTAAGACCAATAAGAAGAATAAAATATCATACATAAAAGCAACCTCAAAATGGCAAAATCCACTCCAAAATATCTTTAAAAGTCAAATACAAATTATGAATCAATAATCAAACTAAAATAGAATAAATAAATAAAAATCAATTTAAACGAATTCATCTTTGCAGGATCAGAAGGAGCTGCTGACCAACAACAACAGTAATTGAGTTAGAGTACACACTGGACAATTTACCAGCATATTGCTATAAAAGAGACAAACGGGAAAATAACTTTATAAACATTTATAGCTATAAATGCATTTTATTATGAAGAATAACTTTCAAATGAACGTTTGAAACTGAAAGATGATGGAGTACCAATTGAAAGGACAGCACAATAAGAACACAGAACAGATTTGGTGACTCGGGATAGCTGCATTAAAATGTTTAGGAATGTCTTCATACCTCTGAGCATGCATCCTGTTCTCCAAAGGCCTCAACAAAATCACTTAAGCTTTTCCTCAGAGTCTGGTCAGCAGGAAGCGTGTTGTCATTGTAAGATGA
>NW_015151164.1:50498-51887 GCF_000732505.1 Cyprinodon variegatus | reverse complement strand
GCCCTCCAGGGTGGGGTAGAGAATCTGAGGAGAGTTGTCATTCACATCTGATATGAACACACTGACGGTCACATTACTGCTGAGAGGAGGAGAACCATTGTCTCTTGCCATCACATAGACTTGAAAACTCCTGAACTGTTCATAATCAAATGACCTCACAGCATGGATCACCCCTGTGTCTCCATTAACAGATAGATAAGATGATACAGAAGCACCGTTCACCTCAGCAGGTAACAGAGAATAAATCACTGTACCGTTTTGTCTCCAGTCTGGGTCTCGAGCAGAAACAGAGCATAAAGTGGAGCCAGGTTTGTTATTTTCATTAATATATGCACTATAGGACTGTTCCTCAAACACAGGTGGGTTATCGTTAATATCAGCTACAGATAACTGGAAAGTTTTAGAGGAGGACAGAGGTGGAGAGCCCTCATCAGTTGCAGTAATTGTAATATTGTAATCAGTCACTAGTTCACGATCCAGGTTTCCTGTGGTCACCAGAGAATAATAGTTTTTGATTGAAGGAACTAATTTAAAAGGGATGTTTTGTTGGACGGAGCAGCGGACCTGTCGATTATTCTCTGAGTCTCTGTCCTGTACATTAATGATGCCAACCTCTGTACCAGCTGGGGTGTCTTCTGGTATGGGATTGGTCAGTGATTTCAGACTCACTATAGGGGCGTTGTCATTCACATCAGTAATAGAAATAATAACCTTGGCATAAGATGACAGTCCCAGACCATCCTTTGCTTTAATGCGGATTTCATATGATTTTGTGATCTCATAGTCTACAGCATCAATTAAACTTATTTTTCCAAATTTATGATCAATTGCAAACTTCTTCTTCCCTTCCTCATTAATATGTCCAAAATCATAAGTCACTTCTCCATTCACTCCCTCATCTGCATCAGTTGCGCTCACTGTAACCACTACAGTATCTAAAGGAGAGTTTTCAGGCAGACTGGCTTTATAAACGGCCTGACTGAACACTGGGGCGTTATCATTAGCATCCAGCACAGTTACATGTATGACCACTGTACCTGATCTCTGAGGAGATCCACCATCTAAAGCTGTGAGGAGCAAATTAATTTCCTTCTGTTTTTCACGATCAAGCTCTTTATCTAAAACAAGCTCCACAGTGTTTCCTTTTGCGGCTAAAATGAAATTTTCATTCTGTTCGAGGCTGTACTGCTGAACTGAATTTTGTCCTACATCCGCATCGCGCGCCTCCTCGATAATAAAGCGAGCTCCTCTGTCTGTTAACTCGTGAATTTCAAGAATGATCATCTTTTCGTTGAACTGCGGGGAGTTATCATTAATATCTTGAACATGGAGGCTGATCCGATGCAGCTCGAGTGGGTTTTCCAAAACTAGCTCTTGTTTTAAGATGCA
>NW_015151164.1:45481-50111 GCF_000732505.1 Cyprinodon variegatus | reverse complement strand
TCATATAAAGAACAATATCAGCTCAAAATCCTTCACCACCTTTAGAAATCCGTGACTGTCCTCGACAAGACAGGAGCATAGTTTGAATACGATAAGCGCAAAACGACTAAGGAATCTACATTTCTCAAGCCTGTTATATAGCGCCACCGTGGGGTCCAGTTTAAGAAAAATCTCAGCAAATATTCCAAAATGTAAATTTATGTTATCTTCATCTCTTTATAATACATATGACTTTCTATTAATATAAAAAAAAATGAGCTTTCCAAAAATTTTTATCATTTGAAGTTTTGCACATAACGATCAAAATATAAAGTTAGTTTTGCTTTTTTTTTTTTAACAACTTCATTTAGCCTAATATACAGTTTTGTTTTTCAAGCAATCGGGGTATTAACAATTAAATTTGATTAAGACATTTATGTTTTCATGCTGTCAAGAAAATCCTTCTCACTTAATCATAAATATAATTAGAATTTTGGATAACTCTTTTTACACTTTTGAAAATAAGAATGCATATATAAAACATATTGGATTCATATTTCAGTTCTCACCTGACTGTATTTCAAATAACACTGTTTTTTTCTTTTCATTGCTGGAGTAAACCCTTAACATAGAAAAGGATACACAAGGGTGCAAATATTTGTGTAATAAGTCGAACATGATAAAAACATAATACTTTAATTGTTAAACTCATTTGAAAATAAAATGATCATATGTTTTATTTACAGTTATGCATGTTCTTAATTTTTGTTAGCAACCATAAAAATATATTTTTTTACACTATATGTTGCATATGTAAGTTATACAGATGCAACCTCAGTAAATCCAACTTTTAAATGTTTCCCTAATTAAGCACATTTCAAGCTCTATCAGGTTGAGAAAAGTGTGCCGAGCTATTTTCAAAACTTTAATGAAATTCAGTCCAGATCCTGGTTTATCTACTTCACAGCATTCATGGGTTTTCAGCTACTTGTTTAATATTTTGGCTGTGTGCTCTAGTTTTTCCAATTGAAAATGGAACCACTGCCTGAGTCTGAGTTGATAAAGATTTGTAGCAGGCTTTAATCCAGGATATCTCTAGGCATGTCTGCATTCCCTTTTTTTCCTTCATCCTATATAATTTTTTAGTCCTTCCTGCTAAAAACAATCCCACAGTATGGTGCTGCTAAACAACAGGCTCTATTCATACTTAAATACAAAACTACTGTAATTTCTTTTCTATTTTTGATAAATTTGACACAATCTTAAAAAAGGGTCTTTCGTATTGTCATAATAGAGGATGTTGTTCAGAATTTTGTAGAAAGAAATTAATTCAATACCATTTGAAACAAAGCTTAAAAAAGTAAGTGTGAAAAAAGTGCAGCAGGATAAGTATTTATTGAATCCACTGTATCAACTGTAAAAGCTACAACAACACTTTACCAAATAAGCCTAAGAAGAAATTATATCAGAATATTCTAATTTCTGTGAAGATCCAATATCAGGCAATACAATCAAATAAAACAAATAAAGTAACCAGGAGGGAACACAACTTAATAAGAAAAACATAAAGAAACTTGTACTTGAAAACACATGTCAAAACCAGGAGTAGAAATATTAACTTCTAATATTACATTCCAAACTGTGATGAGGACATGGTCTGAATCTGTCAAGCCATTCCCTGAGAAAAATTCATCACCGCTCAACATGAAATAAGCGGGTGAAATTTTTAAGAAAAGAAGATTGTTTAAGAATAGCGATAAGTCATAAATATTTGTTAAAAACCTTTGCAAACTAATAGTGACTAAATTCAGTTTATTTAGACCTCATTACACTGTAAAAAAACAACTTTTTTTTAGCTAAGAAATGTTTTTTTTTTTTTTTTTGTTGTGTAAACCCAAAAACCTAAGTGTTAAATATAGGGAAAATTATTTCAGTCAGTTCAGCAAACAAAGACAGTTATAATATATAACTTTATCAAGTGATTTGCCAGGACATATACCTTTAACTTATTGATCATTTTAAATTAAAGTTAAGCTAATTTTTGCACTTTTGGTGTGAAATGCAGGTACAAGAAGTTTTACAGTTGGTATTTGAGTTGGGGGCTCACTGTTATTTTAACTTAAACAATAAAAAGTGCCGCTAAATAGATACAATCAAAATAGTATTATATGTTATCAACAATCACAAGAAAGCATTTTATTTCATTCTTAGTAGGCCCATTGTTAAGTTACCAGTCATCAGGGATTGGAACTGCCATCGGGTGACCTATTAGTTATTGAGCACAGCATTTGCTTTTTGGAGCAACCGGGATCAGAGGTTTGTAACTGTTACTGTAACTGAAGCAAAAAGGGATTAGGTGAAAATGTAATTATACATTTCCAAACTAAGGGACAATAAGCTCTAAATAAAAAGTATGATTCTTTAGTTAGAGGTTTACGATTTGAAGTGTATTTATCAGCTTCTCTAAATCACCACTACCTTCACTTAGGTTGAAACAAATCAACATTTCAAGTTACAATAATACAGAATTCAAAGTTGTAATAAATTTAAAGCAAAAGTTAAATGATTAAGGTAAAGCCCTAAACTTAAAATTTGTTGAGGATTGTTGACTAATATTTTGAGTCCTGCCAACTTTTCCTTTTTAAAGAGTACAAATAATCTTTTTCAGTGACCTTTCTCTTCCTAATTTAATTGAGTTAACTCTTATTGCGCTAATAACACATAATCTCCAGGCACTAAACAGAGCTGATATAATTAAACCTTACTGACAGACTGATTAAAATTGTTCTATCAAACGAAACCTATCTGATTGCAACCATCACTGACTTTATAGTATCTGCTCCTCCTAGAAGACCATGAATTAACAGTGGGGATTTGCTTGCATAGTATACAGTAGTATTATAGCTAATCACTTCATGTGTCTTTCTTCCAGGATATTACCATCATATAACATTTAATACTGCTAAGAGGGCTGTGTATCTGTGCCATGTCTCTACACTAACCTGTTTTCTTAATAGTATTTTTCTACTAGCTATGTTTTCTCTCCTAGTATTTTGACATCTTAACTAGTTCTTGTGTATCAGAACAAATAACTTGCTGAAAGAATCCAGAACGAAAATATTTAGTCATGATCATCACTGGGAGTACATTCTTGTCCAGTAAAAAAATACTATGAAAAAAGGTCCAAAGAACCAATCATAAAACAAAATATATCCTTCTAAAGTAAGAGCATCTTTTCAAAGTGGAAATCACATATATAGTCCCCAGGTCAAACTAAGACAGAATAAAAAGAACCTCAAGTCAAAGCTTGAAATAATATCAGCACAAGTGACACAGCAAAGTTTATGTAATGTTATAATAAAGCCAAAAAGACGATATGCTCTAGCTTTTATATTGTTTTTGCTTTAAATTATTTATAGCTATTGAGCACATGTGGATATTTACCCCTATATAAAGATGATGGCCAGAGAACAAAAAGTAATGTCTAAACACTGACTAAAAGTTATGAAGTTGAGGATAAGCGAGAAAAAAATCTTAAAGGAAAAACAATATACAGATTTTGTTTGGATTTACAACATTATATCGAAGAATTGCTTATCAGGAAATTGACGGATGCAAAAAAAGGAATGTAGTAAATTGATATAATGTTTACACAATAAAGATGTAAGACGAATAGGAAGAAAAATCATACAGAAAAGGAAACAACAAAAAGGAAAAATCCCAACACACCCATCCTTACAAGTCAAATGCAAATTATGATTCAATAATCAAGATAAAATAGAATACATGAATCAATTTACACCAATTCATCTTTGCAGGACCAGAGGGAGCCAGTGACCAACAACAGCAGTGATTGAGTTTGACAAGTACACAAATGTCTTGTATTTATATAGCACTTTGTCAAGTCAGTGGACTTAAGCAAAGTATTTTCACCACATTCTGTCATGCACCCATTCATGCACACAATCACACACATAATGTATTGAGTATATTTCTATACAAAAAAAATAAAAGAAAAATAACTTTATAAAGATGTATACCTATAAATGCATTGTATTATGGAGAATAACTTTCTAATATAGCATTTAAAATTGAAATATGGAGTACCCATGGAAAAGAAAGCACCATAAGAACACAGAACAGATTGGGTGAGTGAGAATAGCTGCAAAAATGTTTAGGAATGTCTTCATACCTCTGAGCATGCATCCACTTCTCCAAAGGCCTCAACAAAATCACTTAAGCTTTTCCTCAGAGTCTGGTCAGCAGGAAGTGTGTTGTCATTGTAAGATGACACAAACTTAAAGTCACTGGTTCTAGATCCTGTTGTTAGGTAGGTGTCATAATTATAGGAGCTGTGTAAGGTTCCTGTTCCGTCAACATCTGAGTAGTTTGGGGGCAGATAAGCTCCGGGGATGGCAACTGCTCCATCAAACAACAGTCTGGGCTTTCGTCTCTGACAAAATCTCACACCAAGGATGATGATGATGAAGGTTAGAAAGAAGGTAGACACAGAAACCAGCGCAATAATCAGATAAGATGTCAGTTTGGAGTTCTTTTCATCGTAAGAAATATCTTTCAGTTCTGGCACTTCAGCCAAGTTATCAGAAATAAGTAAATACATGGAACAGGTGGCAGACAGAGAGGGCTGTCC
>NW_015151164.1:38273-44451 GCF_000732505.1 Cyprinodon variegatus | reverse complement strand
CTACAGCATCAATTAAAATTATCTCCCCTGCTTTACGATCAATTGCAAACTTCTTCCTCACATCCTCACTTACATGACCAAAATCATAAGTCACGTCTCCATTCACTCCCTCATCTGCATCAGTTGCGCTCACTGTAACCACTACAGTATCTAAAGGAGAGTTTTCAGGCAGACTGGCTTTATAAACGGCCTGACTGAACACTGGGGCGTTATCATTAGCATCCAGCACAGTTACATGTATGACCACTGTACCTGATCTCTGAGGAGATCCACCATCTAAAGCTGTGAGGAGTAAATTAATTTCCTTCTGTTTTTCACGATCAAGCTCTTTGTCTAAAACAAGCTCCACAGTGTTTCCTTTTGCGGCTAAAATGAAATTTTCATTCTGTTCGAGGCTGTACTGCTGAACTGAATTTTGTCCTACATCCTCATCGTGCGCCTCTTCGATAATAAAGCGAGCTCCTCTGTCTGTTGACTCTTGAATTTCAAGAATGATCATCTTTTCGTTGAACTGCGGGGAGTTATCATTAATATCTTGAACATGGAGGCTGATCCGATGCAGCTCGAGTGGGTTTTCCAAAACTAGCTCTTGTTTTAAGATGCATGAAGCTTTTTCATCACACAGCTCCTCTCGGTCGATTCTTTCGGCCACGATCAGCTCCCCATTCTTCAGGTTTATGTCACAGTAACGTTTATCCGTCTCCTCGGTATCAATGCGGGCTCTTCTTTTGGACAGCGCATCTATTTGCAGCCCGAGATCCTTGGCGATATTTCCAATAACTGATCCGCGTTTCATTTCCTCCTGGATAGAATAGCTCATATCTCCATGGGCGACGTTGATGCAAAGAATGAATATAATAAATCCCCAAGAGAGAACAAAGGCGAATATAGACTTCATCATTGCTGACGAATTTAAATCCGCATGAAGAACGAATCATATAAAGAACAATCTAAGCCTTACAAATTCGCAATTCTCCTCGACAACACAGCAGTCTAGTTTGAATAGACGAGGAGCATAAGGACTAATGAATCTAACCACAAGCCTGTTATGTAGCGCCACCGTGGGGTCAAGTTAAACAAAAACATAAATAAAAAATCGTAGCAGTTAATAAAAAAGGAGTTGTTCTTAAAGCTCTTCTTTAAATTTCACATCCACTTCTGTTATTATTTAAACTTTCGGTCATCTCAATGAATTTAAAGTCTCAATTTGTTTCACAGAGTAAGAAATAGGTAAAGAAACAACAACTTAAAAATACGTAATATACAAAGAATTATACATAACATTTTTGAACATTTTGATATCTGTATGGATTCTTTGCTTCCAGGATTTTAGAGTGTACTGAATTAAATGTTTTGCAGGCGTGATCTTTTTATACAGTCATACAAGTTCTCTCCCCATAAAAATTTCTAATTTTTCGATTGTCTTTTTTTTAGATTAATTAGTAGATGTTTGAGTGAAATATTATCTGAGTTGGATACTTTATCGTTGTTTTAAATTGATTCACACCTAAAATATATTTGATCTACATTTCAGTTTATTTGTCTGTGTTTCAAATAAAAGTTGAATTTTCTTTTCAGACACATCTACATAATACTGGATTGTACTATTAAACAACAACAAAAAAATGTCCACATTTATTCTTTTAAACTTTCTGTGTTGGCCTTACCAATGACCAAAATATTCCTATAATTCAAAAACATCAATGCATTCTAGTTATAAAGTTACCAAAATGTTTTAAAAGAAACTTTGGGACAAAAACAGAGGGACCCATGTTCAATCTAAAGCATTTTTATGTCTGTAACGAGAAGTAATACAATTGGAATTTATGTTACCTCTATTCTAAACATGTTTTAAAAAGTAATCAAATTCTTCAAACACAACTATTTTTGTATATTTTTAGCTACCATGAATTTAATAGTTAAACCTATTTTTCCACATGATCTCAGTTAAAAATAAGAAAACATTTAATGTATTTTGAAAGTTTTTATCTCTATTTACCTAAAAATGACTGCAACATAGTAGTTAGCTCATTAACAAAAAAGGGGAAAGCAATAAACAGTGACAAAATATTTCACTAGAGATATTATTGAAGCAAAGGCAAGGTATACTGTAGCAGGTGGGAAGCACTCAAAGCACTGAACTTGTTGTCACAGCCTTCCTACAAATCTTATTAATAAAAAATATTTTATCAAACTACAAACAATTCCTCATTAGTTAAATGTGAGAATGTTTATTTTATTTGTTGCAATATTAAAAATAGAAGAAAATATAAAGAAATGTACATAAATATTTACAGTCTTTGCCAGTACTTTGTTCAACCCCATTTGGCAGTAATTAGAACCTCAAGTATTTTTGAAAATGACTCCATGGTCTTAGAACACTGATCTTTAACAATGATCTTATTTTGTTCCATTATTCTTAATTTTTTAGAATATCTCAAGCTCCATTAGGTTGTCACAGAGATATCTGTTGACGGCAATTTTTAAATCTCTACAAAGGTCAGTCTGTACTCTGGCTTGTTCACCCCAACAGACTAACAAAAACGTTCTGAAGCTACTCCTCTTAGATTTTGGCTATGTGCTCTGGATTGTTGTTGGACAGATAAATGAACATTCTACCCAAATCTGGGATAAAAAAAGTGGAACTGGATTTCATCCAGGATGTCTCTGTACATAGCAACATTTATATTTCCCATTATCCTGACTATTCTACCAGTTTCTGCTGCTGAAAGACATCCCCACAGTATGATGCTGTCACCACCATGGTTCACTGTGGGGTTGGTAATGGCCTGATGATGACTAGGACCTGTTTTCCTCCAAAGATGATATTTATTATTTGTGTCAAAGACTTTACCCTTTATTTAACAGATCAGATAATGTTATATGTCATAGTCCAAGAGTCCTTCAAAAGCTTTTGACAAACTACAGTTGAGCTGGCATCTGCATTTTATCAAGGAGTGGTTTTCACTGATAAATATATTATAACTATACTAGGAAAAACAAGCAAAGACAAAAAAAAAAAAAAAACACTGCCTAATAATAAGATTGAGTTAGTATAAGTAAAATTACTTTGCAGTGAATACTAACTATAATTCAAAAACTGCTTACATAGTAGATTCAAAGAACCAAGCATGACACAATACAGATTATCATATAGTGAAAGCATCAATTTAAACCAGAGGTTACATCATTATAGTCCCTAGGTCAAAGAAAGAGAGAAGAAAAGAATAAAAAACCATACCTTGGAATGATATATGGCACAGGTGATACAACAAAGCTGATGTAATATTATGAAAAAAGTTAAAACATTTTTAGAATTTGAAGTTTAGCTGCTTAAAATTATATAAAGATATTTAGAACATGTAAGCCTTTAAACTTTAGTTGAACAAAGGAATATCTCAACATGCAACACTCGCTAAAAGATGATGACTGTGAGAATAAGAGAAATGTTCTTTGGAATTAAAACAAAGAAATTATAGAGGGAATTCTGGAAAATGACAAAGGTTAAAAAAAGAATTGAAGTTATTAATATAAAGAGACAATTTAAAGACATAAGACCAATTGGAAAAAAGGATCAACGTTTTTTGAAAACTCAGACAAAAACTGTGACTCAATAATCTAAATAAAATACAACAAATAAATAAATATAATCTATTGCATGCACAAGTATATCATGCAATAAAAGTGGGTTTTGGTGCCATTCTATACCTTGGGTGATAGGTGGGCTAAAACCCAGGGTCTTTGCCAGCACATCAATAGGTAACTTAATAAGAAACTGGAACAACAACTATAAAGATTAAGAGCCATTAGGGCATTTTAAAAATGAGACAAAAATATCCGAAAAAGCATTCAAACCTAGGAAAAAAGTACCCCAGGAAAACAATATACAGGGAAAACGTGAATGCATTTTACTAATGTTTTAGAATGTTGTCAGAAAACAGAGCTATAAATCATCAAATTCTAGAATAAATGAATGAAAATGGCAAAAAATTAAATACATAAAAAATGGTGGATAGCTCTAGAAAATTATTTTAGAGTGCCTTCATACCTCAGGGCATGTATCCAGATCTCCAAAAGCCTCAGCAAAATCAGTTAAGCTTTTCTTTAGTGTCTGGTCAGCAGGGAGGGTGTTATCATTATAAGATGACACAAACTTAAAGTCACTGGTTCTAGATCCTGTTGTCAGGTAAGTGTCATAGTTGTAAGTGCTGCGCAAAGTCCCAGTAGCATCAACATCACAGTAATTTGGAGGCATATAAGCCCCAGGGATGGCCACTGCTCCATCAAACAACAGTCTAGGTTTTTGTCTGTGACAAAACTTCACACCAAGGATGATGATGATGAAGGTCAGAAAGAAGGTTGAAACAGAAACCAGCGCAATGATCAGATAAGATGTCAGTTTTGAGTTCTTCTCATCATAAGAAACATCTTTCAGTTCTGGCACTTCAGCCAAGTTATCAGAAATAAGTAAATACATGGAACAGGTGGNCAAACTGCTGCACCATGTGTTTACTTTTCAGCAATCCTTTAAAACTTTACTGACATTTTAAAATCCTGTAAGGAATATAAAAACCTTCCTACCATATTTTCTTTTTTGGACACAGTAATGTATTTGATAGATTTTTGTTTTCATTGAGATCTGAACATCTCCTGGTAGTTTCTTCCAGCAAAATTAAAATAGTCTCAAAAGTAGACTACTTCAGCAAAGTAAGCAAACACATTCAAAATTAGTAACTTTAAGTCATACTTCAAATATGGGAAACTCACATTTGATTTAACATTATTTTATTTTGATCACTGTTAAATATTTTGATTTAACAATGGTCACACATTTAAAAGAAATTATAAATTCATAAATTCACTTTTTTTTACATCAGAAAGGGTTTAAAATGAGAAGGAGGGAGAGATTGATCCATGCATTTGTATAATTGCCAAACATAGTTAACTTTATCCAAACAGTATTGTAAAAACTTATAACCATAGAATGGAAGCAGCAATACATTTTTTAATCATATTTGAAAAAAGAAGCCAGCAAGACAAAGGTTAAAATTTCCCTCACTCCTAAATAACGATGGAAAAAAAATGCTAAATAGCAAATATGACACTTGCTTCAGCACCAAGGACAGAGACAAATGTCACACAAGTACACAAAAACACTAAGTTAATACCTATAATACTCTATAATTCTTTATTTTACTTTGTGATTTCTTCAAAGATCATCCATCCATCCATCAATTGATCCATCCATCCTTATAAAACAATTAAGAAATCATCAAAGCTATAAAGGCAAATAAATAAATTCAGCAAGAAAGGGAAATTAAAATATTTGAGGGCTGCACAATAAAGGTCCTTGGATAACATTATGCATATTGAATAGATTCATACCTCAATACGCTGCTTCTGGAAACCTATCAAGTCAGCATGCTGTGATTAAGTAGCCAATTAACCCAAACTGAGACACCCTTTCAGGAAATTTTCGAGTTAATTAGGTTGCAACACCATGACTTTCTAGTATTAGAATTTTGGAAATGTTGATTTTCTTCTCAATTTCTTCTGGGTTTTAATTTTGGATTCTTACCACAAATAACAAGAAATAAATGCTTCAAATACCTAGTAACAATCGTAATTTAACTAGAGTAAAAGAGGTCGGAAAGTTGAACACAGACAAGGTCAACACTGACATTTAAAAAGACATTACAAAGCAGCTTATTGAGAAATCATGTAACCAATAAAACCAAATAAATAAATTTAGCAAGAAAGGGAAATAGATAAATTAAAGAACTGCAAATTAAAGGTCACTGGATAATATTATGCATGTAGAATAGATTCATACCTCTGGAGAATCATCAGAGCATCCAAACAGTTCAGCAAACTCAGTTGGACTTTTCTTCAGAGTCTGATCAGCAGGCAGCGTATTCTCGTTGTAAGATGATACAAACTTAAAGTCACTGGTTCTAGATCCTGTTGTCAGGTATGTGTCATAATTGTAAGCGCTGCGTAAAGTTCCCGTGCCATCAACATCAGCGTAATTAGGAGGAAGATAAGCCCCAGGAATGGCAACTGCACCATCGAACAGCAACCTGGGCTTTCGTCTACGACAGAACCTCACACCCATGATGATGATGATGAAGGTCAGAAAGAAGGTGGATACAGAAACCAGCGCGATGATAAGATAAGA
>NW_015151164.1:34623-36229 GCF_000732505.1 Cyprinodon variegatus | reverse complement strand
TAATGAACTTAATTTAGGACTGAAACGTTATAAAATAAGGAAGAGCCGCGTATCGGTGTGACTGCGTCTATTTCTGGAACATCTCAAAGGCCCAGTGAATACGAGTGAACAAAGGGACAGAGGCGTACACACTCTCAAGGCTGGTACATAGCGACATCTTGAGTTCAGCAAAAACATTGTAATAATAATAATAATAATGATGATGATATCTGGTATTGGAGTACAGCATATCTTTCTCTTATGAGCGTGAATTCATTTTTAGTTTTCCACCATGTTTGAATTTCATCTTCAATAAGTTACTTAAAATAAAGTAAAATGTTAAAGGGTCTTACATAAAATCTTTTCTTTTTAAAGTATTTTGCACACTAAAACTTCTACATTTTAGCTTATCTTTAACAGAATAAATCCAACCATATTTCTCAATTCTCATTAATACAGTACTAAATTAATATCATATTATTATAATTTGGTTTCAAAATTTATCATACTAATAAGCTTTCTTTTATAGTTAATAACATATTCTGAGACCTAGAGCTCTGAATACATTCTTGGTCAATGTGATGTATAGATTTTCTAAGATGTTTTGGTTTTCTAAGATGTTTTGGTTTTCAATATTATTGATATTATTACTTCCTCGAAAAGACAGTAAACCTTAGAATTTTTCTGCAACATATTTCAAAATCCTTTCATTGAGGGTTATTAAAATTACTCTTCACTCTCTGCTCCATCTTTAACATTTTAATGGTACAACTTTTAACATAGATTTCTCAACAAAACAAAATACAAATTCTTTGTTATCCCCAAAGAGATGAATTATAAACATCAGATATAAAACTAGGTTCTGTTTTTATTCTTTTTTTTTTTTTTTTTTTTACAAAAAAAACTGCTTTAGTTCCCGAAAATAAAAATATCAAATCTAGAAAGACTATGGCACAGAGAGGAACATAGAGAGCTGCTACTTAAAGTCAAACATATCAGTCTAATGTTTTTCAAGTCTTGAAATGGAAGTACTGAAAGTTTATCTACATGTACAACAACAATAAAAAAAACATTTCTGAGTGGGCTCTATGCACAATTCCACCTCCTAAATTTAAGGAGGCTCCTTTATTTTCTGTCTTTCATTACTGCATCAACTAATTTATCCAGGTGTAAAGAGTGAAGTTGAGTATGGGGTCCATTGCACTCCAGAAAACTTTGTCCAACTGCTGCACCAGTGTTTACTTTTCAACACCCTTTAAAACTTTACTGACATTTTAAAAACCTGTCTGGAATTTAGAAACCTTTATTCTATTTTTGACAAAGTAAGGTATTAGATAAATTTCTGTTTTCAGTGAGATTTGAACATCTGCTGGGAGTTTCTTCCAGCTAAATTCAAAGAATCTTAAAAGTAGACTACCTTGGCACAGTAAGTGAACACATTCAAAATTAGTAACTTCAGTCAAATAAACTTCAAATAGGGAAAACTTGCATTTGATTCACTGCTAACATTTTGATTTAACAGTGGTCAGACACACTTTTGAAATTATAAATTTACAAATTAATTTCATTGACATCAGCAAGGGTTTAAAACAAGTGTGAGACAGACAGACAGACAGACAGACAGACA
>NW_015151164.1:30722-32008 GCF_000732505.1 Cyprinodon variegatus | reverse complement strand
ATACTTTAAACAGAAACTTCAGGCTTCTGAAAGGTCTTATCAGTCAAATTTTTGAATCAATTTGACTGTATGATCTGGTTGAACTGTAAAGTGCCTTGAGATGACTTGTGTCGTGATTTCGCACTATATATAAAAACTGAATTGAATTGAAATTGAATTGAATCTATGTGTTCAATAACTTGTTTAGCCTTCTTTTTGCACGAACCATAGCAATAAGGCTGGTGTTAAGGCAAATAAAAAAGAGACCTTCAGATTGTGTGCATTGTTAGCTTATAAAGTTACATAGTCCTTTAGACAAAAATCCATAGATTCTGTGTGGGATTCAGTTCAAAGTACAATGACACCAAAGATGTAGTCACTGGACCAGCTTGTGGTACCTTTAGTAGTGTGGCCAGTTATCAACTGCTGATAGCAAAGCAACTTAGTATATTTAAAGGTTTGTCAGCAAATAAAGCATTGAATGCTGTTCTTATGGATAGCTGTATTGATAGTATATTTCAGATAACAGAGTAAAACAGGACCAGCAGAAGACAATGCATCTAAAATCATCACTGGCTGAAGAAACTTTATACTAGTCATCAAGCAATGTTGATTATGTGCATCCCTAACCTTCCTTTACACTGATAATTTGGTTCTCAGTTAAAACACCAGCTTAACCTTCATCCAAAAAGAGAACAATGATCCACTGTGCAGCAGTCCACTATTTATCTCCAGTATCATTAAAATGTGTAAAACCCATTTATGGTCCATAAGGATTTATGTGACAAGGTTAATATTTGGTTCTTAAATATGTTCCAATTAACATTATACAAAGTCTATTCATGAGCCCTGGTTAGGTGCTTTTAGGCAATTGTAAGGAATTTTCTGTGTGTTGTAGGTGGTGCTCTACAACACACCAGCATCAGTCCACTTCTTATGAACCCTATCAAATTATAAACAGATTAAGCTTTACAATCCATGTTAAAAGTATTATTTTTCCTGCCACACTTTTTAGCATTTTTTAGGGACACACACTAAACTTTCTATGAATAATCTTGGATCAACTTACGGTGAAAAAGCAGTATAATAAGTAACGGCCATCGATACGCTGCCCTCTTTTTGGAGATGGTCAATACCCTTCTTCCAGAAACCTATCAACTCAACAATCTATGATTATGAAGACAATTAACCCAAACTGAGACACCATTTCAGGAAGCCACCAGGAATTTTTGAGTTAATTAGGTTGTGACACCATGACTTTCTAGTATTTAGAATTCTGGAAAGGTTTATTTTTTTCTGAGGCACTG
>NW_015151164.1:23819-28440 GCF_000732505.1 Cyprinodon variegatus | reverse complement strand
ATTCTTTTCAAGGCTGTACTGCTGAACTGAATTTTGTCCTACATCAGCATCGCGTGCCTCCTCAATCACAAAGCGAGCTCCCTTGTATGTCGACTCTTGAATTTCTAAATCAATTTTAGCTCCCTTAAACTCTGGCGAATTATCATTGATATCTTGAATGTGAATGCTGATCCGATGCAGCTCCAATGGATCTTCCAAAACGAGCTCTTGCCTTAGTATACATGAAGGCTTTTTTCCACAAAGGCCCTCACGATCAATCCTCTCGGCCACAATCAGCTCCCCGTTCCTCACGTTTATGTCACAGTAATGTTGATCACTCCCTTCCGTTTCAATGCGAGCTCTTCTGATGGACAGCATACCTGTATGCATTCCAAGATCTTTGGCGATATTTCCAATAATTGATCCGCGTTTCATCTCCTCCGGAAAGGAATAACTCCTTTCTCCGTGCGCGATGTGTAGCAGAGAAAATAAGCAACTCAACCACAGAAAAAAAAGCATTTTCAAAACCATTGTCAAATTCTTTTGCGAAAAGGATTCAAGCTGCGGTTCAACAACGTTTTTCCGGATTACATAAAATTATAAATCTTTCAAGTCAGCGCGTTATTCTCATTTATATAGAACAGCTCCGATGCGCACACTGAGAAAGATCACAAAGGAGGGATTGTGGTTATAATTTAGGCTGTTATATAGCGACATCTTGAGTTCAGTTGAACAACATTCCTAGCCAAACAAAATCAAATATTTTTTTTTCTACTCACGCTGCATTAAAACATACCCTCTCCAAATATAAACAGCAAAACATATGGCAAAGTAATATTTCCCAGTTATCAGAACCTATAGATTTAGGTATGGACCGCTTCACTTTTACCCTCTAAAACAAACCAAGTTTCAAATATTTTTTTTAACAAAAATCGGCTTTGCTTTTTTAAAACAACGCCAGATTGGTTCACTTAAAAACATAAAAACAATTTGTTACCTTAAAAATAATTCCCATATAGAAGTATAATTATGGAGCCCTGGTCATCACAATCAATGTTTCCAAAGAAAAGCGAACTACATCACACCCTTTATTTAAAAGAAGACATAAGACTGAGACTAAGATATTCTAATACAGACGACCAGCATACAGTTGACCTTTGTTATTGATGATTGCTGTTTCTAATTTACTAGAACTTGTTAAGAAATAAATACATAATATTCAGGGAGAATGTACTGTCTGATCCCATTCATAACCTTGGTTCAAAATATGAACTGCTACCATCTGACCATCAGTATACAGTACAGTAGAGTCCAAGTTAGCAACGCTAATAGATTTCAATATTTATTTATCCTTACTTCCATCAGATTAATAAACAGGCATATAGTACAAAGATGCAGCAGTGCCATATAAATGCTCTGATGTTAAGTGTGTGCATTGATCAGGTGCATGTTTTATTTTTTCCTGGTAGTGTAATGGAATTTAGCAATGGGGTATTTACAGTGTATCTAAGTGTATTCAGCTTTTTTTCCAGGGCATGTAGTAAAAGGCAAATGTTCCATCAGACTGCAAACCTGTATGTCAATAACTGATCTGGGTTTAATCTCCTCCTGGAAAAAATAGCTCATGTCTCCATGCACAACATTGATCCAAACTATGAATTTAATAAATCCCCAAGAGAGGACAATGACAAATATAGAATTCATCATAAATGACAAACTTCAATAAGCATGAAAATCGAATCCTATCAGAACAGTTTAACCAAGCGTATTCAACAGCTTTACAAATGCACAACTGTCCTCGACAAAACAGGAGTATAGTTTGCATAGCTTTTGCGCAAAAGGACTAATGAATCTAAATATCACAAGCCTGTTATGTAGCACAGCTTTTGGGTCAAGTTAAAGAAAAAACATATTAGTTATTTGAAAGAAAATAAAAAGTTGATATTAATGCTTTTCTTTAGTTGACACATCACCATCTATTATTATTTACATTTTCTGTTATTACAATAACTTTAACACCTAAACTTTGGCTCATGATGTGCAAAATAAATAAACTAATAAATACCTGAAAATGCAGAAACTGCTATGAATTATACATTGCTTTCTTGAACATATTGATGTTTGTATGGATTCTTCGCTTCCAGGATTTTGGAGTATTATGACTCCAATATTTTGTAGACTTTACTTTTTTATACTGTCAAAGCAGTTCTTTAAGCATAAATAGTTTCACAATTTCTGATGGTTTTGTTTTTTTGGTAATTCACTTATCTCTTTTGTGGCTAAAATTACATATATTAATAACTCAGTTGGATACTTGTTAATTTATTTGCTTTGATTTACACCAAAAATATATTGGCTCTAAATTTCAGTTTCAGTGCCTGTCTTTCAAACTGAAGTAAAGTTTTCTTTTGGGCTACATCTACATAATACTGAAGTGAATGTTTAAACTTTTTTCTTTTACAGTAAAACACATTCCATATTGACCTTACTGATGGCTAAAATTATCCTATAGTTCAACAATATTGATGCGTTCTAGTTACAGAGTTAAATAAATGTTTTCAAAGAAACTTTGAGTCAAGGAGCCATCTAAAGCATTGCATGAAAAAAATAATTTGTGCACAGTTTGGTACATGTCAGTTAAATACAAGAAATCATTTTATGTATTTTGAACAATTTTATTTAGATTTAGAATAAATAACTGTAAATGGCTGCACCATATTAGTTACCTCATTACAAAAAAAAAAATGAAAGCAATAAACAATGATAAAGTATTTCACTAGACATATTATTGAGACAAAATCAGTCCATTTCTTTCACGCTAATCCCAAGCGGGGATCCTATCTCCAGCTGTGTACTGGCTTGAGGCGGAATACACCCTGGACAGGTCGCCAGTCCATCGCAGGGCAACACAGAGACAAACAGGACAAACCACAATTCATGCACCTACTCACACCTAAGGAGAATTTAGAGAAGCCAATTAACTTAACACTCATGTTTTTGGACTACGGGAGGAAGCCGGAGAGAGAAACCACGCATGCTCAGGGAGAACATGCAAACTCCATGCATGAGCCTTCTTGCTTCAATGCAGCAGTGCTAGCCACTGGGTCACTGAGCAGCCCGACAAAATCAGTGTATAGCATATTTTGAAAGCATTCGTAGGCACTGAATTCGCTCCATCTTTATTTGTCACTGCCCTGTTACTAAAGAGATTAATAAAATCTCTTTTATCAAACCGCAAACATATTTCAATTTAGTTAAATATGAGAAGGTATTTTTTTATTGTTGCAATACTGTCAAAAATAGAAGACAATATAAACAAATTTACATAAATATTTACTGTCTTTGCTAATACTTTCTTTAACCCGCTTAGGCAGTAATTAGAAGCTGAAGTATTTTTTAAAAATGGCTCCACGGTCTTAGAACACCGATCTTTAACAGTGTTTTTACTTTCTTCCAAAATTCTTAATTTTTAGAATATTTCCATCTCCATTAGGTTATGACAGGGATAGTGTATCTGTAAACAGTCATTTTTTAGATCTCTATAAAGATCTACCATTGGATTCAGTCTGTACCCTGCCTTGTTCACTCCAACCGATTAACAGAGAGTTCTGAAGCTACTCCCCTGAGATTTTGGCTGTGTGCTCTGAATAGTTGTTGGGCAGAAAAGTTAACTCTTGAACAAAATCCAAGGTAAAAAAATGAATAAAATGGAACTGGTTTTCATTCAGGAAGTCTATGTGCACAGCAACATTCATATTTGCCACTTTGCTCAGTGGAATCTTATAAGCAGGAGAAGAAATGTATCTGTTTTCTCTCAGAAATGTGTGCCTCAAGGCAACTCTATAACTCAAAGGTCTACAGACAATTTCTTTGCTTTCATGCTTAGTGTTTGCACTCTGACACACACTGTCAACTGTATGCACCTATATTAACAGGTGTGCAGTGTTTTTTTTTAAACATCCATATCCATCCACCTGAATTAATCACAGGTGGACTTCATTAAAGCTGTAGAAATATATAAAGTATGATTGGTGGAAATAGTATGGACCTAAGTTGACTTTTGAGCTAAATGAAAAAGGCAGTAAATACTGTCATAAAGTTAATATTCTTGTTTTCTCATTTTAATTCCTTCTCACTGATCTCAAAAATGTCTTATTTAAATTTGTCATGAGGCAATATGGTTTGTAGAATTTTGAGGAAAGATATTATATTAATACCATCTTGGAAGAAAAAAGGCTGAATAATAGCTAATTGTGGAAAAAGTGCATAGTTTCTGAATTGACTGTATGAAGAGTTAAAGCTAAAAAAAACTTAAAATAAGATCCAATCAAAGATTCTTTATATCAAAATATGCTCTTTTCTGAAAATAGTCAAGAACAGGCATTAAAACTACTTGAAAAAAGTTAATAAAATACAATTGATGACAAATTAAAAGAAATAAATCATGCAGCTTCCACTTAAAAATGCTTGTATGGCTACCAAGAGGAGCAAATGAATTTGTTTTTATACATTCAAAATTCTGATCAACAAAATTGTCTGAAACAGCCAACTGTTTTTTGAGGAAAATATATTATAACTATACTAGGGAAAACAAGTAAAGACAAAAAAAAAATTATGCTGCTTAATAATAACAATGAGTAAG
>NW_015151164.1:14953-22098 GCF_000732505.1 Cyprinodon variegatus | reverse complement strand
TGTACCGTTTTGTCTCCAGTCTGGGTCTTGGGCAGAAACAGAACATAAAGTGGAGCCAGGTTTGTTATTTTCATTTATATACGCGCTATAGGACTGTTCCTTGAACACAGGTGGGTTATCGTTAATATCAGCAATAAATAACTGAACAGTTTCTGAGGAGGACAGAGGTGGAGAGCCCTCATCAGTAGCAGTAATTGTAATATTGTAATCAGACACTAATTCACGATCCAGGTTTCCTGTGGTCACCAGAGAATAATAGTTTTTAATCGAAGGAACTAATTTAAAAGGGACGTTTTGTTGGACGGAGCCGTGGACCTGTCCATTATATTCTGAGTCTCTATCCTGTACATTAATGATGCCAACCTCTGTACCAGCTGGGGTGTCTTCTGGTATGGGATTGGTCAGTGATTTCAGACTCACTATAGGGGCGTTGTCATTCACATCAGTAATAGAAATAATTACCTTGGCATAAGATGACAGCCCCAGACCATCCTTTGCTTTAACGCGGATTTCATATGTGACTGACGCCTCATAATCTACGAAATTAGTCACACGTATTTCTCCACTTTTACTATCGATATTAAATGTTTTTATAACTTCGTCAGTAACATGCCCAAAATCATAAGTCACGTCTCCATTCACTCCATCATCTGCATCAGTTGCGCTCACTGTAACCACTACAGTATCTAAAGGAGAGTTTTCAGGCAGACTGGCTTTATAAACGGCCTGACTGAACACTGGGGCGTTATCATTAGCATCCAGCACAGTTACATGTATGACCACTGTACCTGATCTCTGAGGAGATCCACCATCTAAAGCTGTAAGGAGCAAATGTATTTCCTTCTGTTTTTCGCGATCAAGCTCTTTGTCTAAAACAAGCTCCACAGTGTTTCCTTTTGCGGCCAGAATGAAATTTTCATTCTTTTCGAGGCTGTACTGCTGAACTGAATTTTGTCCTACATCCGCGTCGTGCGCCTCCTCGATCACAAAGCGAGCTCCCCTATCAGCTGACTCCGAAATTTCAAGATTAATTAATTCTTCGTTGAACTCCGGAGAGTTATCATTAATATCTTGAACATGAAGGCTGATCCGATGCAGTTCTAGAGGGTTTTCCAGAACTAGTTCCTGTTTTAAAATGCATGAAGCCTTTTCGCCACAAAGCTCCTCTCGGTCAATCCTCTCTGCTACAACCAGCTCTCCATTCTTCAGATTTATGTTACAGTAACGTTTATCCTTTTTCTCAGTGTCAACGCGAGCTCTTCTAGTGGTCAGCGCTCCTGTCTGCAGCCCGAGATCCTTGGCGATATTTCCAATAACTGATCCTCGTTTCATCTCCTCCGGTAAAGAATAGCTCATGTCTCCATGCGCGACATCCAGCAGGAAAAATGAGAAGATACTCCACGACAGAAATACGAATATTTTCAAATCCATCCTTTAACATTAGTAACNAGGTCTTTAGCAATATTTCCAACAATAGAACCGGGCCTCATCTCCTCCTGAATGGAATAGCTCAGGTCTGCAGCAGAGACCCTTATGTAAAAAATAATACTGAAGACAAATTTCAGTAAGAACTGTCCGCTGAAGGCCATCGTTTCAGCCGAAGAGAGAAACAGTCAGAAAATCTCCTTTCAGCGAACAAGCTGGATATTTAGAAAATGTTGGCCAGCAGAGCTCCTGCAACAATGGGAGCTTCGGTTTTACAGCACGAATGTGATTTTATACAGGGTGGAGAGCTAAGCTATATCTGCAAGCGAATAGCGACTCCGTGAGTTGATTTTGAAAATTACCAAGAAAACAAAACAAAACCATTCCACAATTAAACTCTGCACTAAAAGAATGAATCAAAAATTTATTATAAAATCACTACTAAGAAAACGTATTTGAAGTTCCCCGTTTTACATGCTAAGCCAAGAAACAAATAATCAGAAACATCCGTTGTTAGGCACACGGACGCGGAATTATCAAGCCCAAAGCGAAATGGTGCTAAATAATAAATAAACAAATAAATAAATAACAATTTAATGATGAATCAATTACAGCCATTACCTTTTACAAAATAAAAACCTCTAATTAAAATTTTCCATTAGGTAAAAACAAATGTATAATTATTCCTCATATAGAACCTTTAAAAGATTTAAAGTTAACAGAAAAAAGAAGAAAAAACATCTCTGAAGTCGTAAATGAAAAAAATATTTTTATTCAAACTGCTTTCTGTCCCCTTAAGGACAGTAGATCAACTGATGTGAAAGGTGAAATAGACAGCCTTGTTACAGTGTCTGATAAAGATTACGATTTCCTCAGTAAGATGATTGTACGCTAATAGAAAAAAAATTAGTACTCATGGGTCATAAAGCACAGAGTTAAATAAAACTAATAGTTGATAATTCTTCTACTATGACCATTAAAAAAAAGTTATGGTAAAAGATTACATATTAGAACTGTTGGTTTAATGAAATGCTGTCCAGTTTCATAGAAAATATATTCTTTAAACAGTTTATTTGCATTATCAAGTATCTACATAGATATTCTTTAAGAACATCTAATTTTAGACAAATCTGAGATAAACAGGAACAAAATGAATAACAGTAAAAGGGCCTAAATTGGAGTCGTTGTCTGACCGGCTGATGGACTTTACTTCAGAGTCTGATCAGCAGGCAGTGTATTGTCATTGTAAGATGATATAAACTTAAAATCATCACTGTGTAGTGGCAATTGTTTGTCAAACTAAACATCCAATAAAGTTACAATAAGCCACTATAGGCACTGGGGTCACGTTTTCTTGACGCAGGCAAAAGAAGTTGAAGTCCAAACTTGTAGATGTTCAGTTGATTTATGTTTCTATATTTTGCAACATTACAGAGTTCAAACTTTCCTTGCTCTATCACCTCTCTTGCACTGGTTAAAAACCCATAGGCCCCTAACCCAAATGCCTGCTGGTCCTTACCAGGCTCCTACAATTATAGAAAGTGGACAGCCCACATTTCTTCCTGTTTTACATAAAAATAAATAAAGAAAAAATAATAAAACCAAAAAAATAAATACACAAAATGCAACAATTAACCTATAAATAAAGTCTGTAAATAATACAAAAATATATAAGTTTAGGAATTAAAACAATTCAAATGGATAAAGAAATAAAGAATAAATAGCTCCAACACACTGGTTCTAGATCCTGTTATCATGTAGGTGTCAAAATTAAAAACGCTCTGTATAGTTCCTGCGGCATCATCATCTGCATATTTAGG
This sequence comes from Cyprinodon variegatus, assembly GCF_000732505.1. Lineage (NCBI taxonomy): Eukaryota > Metazoa > Chordata > Actinopteri > Cyprinodontiformes > Cyprinodontidae > Cyprinodon > Cyprinodon variegatus. The sequence continues at coordinate 18,853 of NW_015151164.1, read as the reverse complement.
AGGGAAATAAACTCCAGGGATGGCATCTGCTCCATCTAAGTGGAGGAGAACCATTGTCTCTGGCCATAACATTAACTTTAAAACTCCTGAACTTTTCATAGTCATATGATCTTACGGCGTAGATCACCCCTTCGTCTCCATTAAGAGATAGGTAGGAGGAAGCAAAGACACAATTTACTACACCAATTAACAGGCAATAAACAACTGTACCATTTTGTCTCCAGTCTGGGTCTTAAGCAGAAACTGAGCAAAAAGGTAAGCCGGATTTGGTATTTTCAGTAATATATGTGCTATAGGACTGTTCCTCAAAAACTGGTGGGTTTTTGTGGAGACAATGATTGTGATATTGTAATTAAAACTAGTTCACTGTCCAGCTGCCCTATGGATCACCAGATAATAATAGTTTTTGATAGATGGCACTAACTTAAAAGGAACATTTTGCTCATCGGAGCATCTCACTTTTAGGTTATCCTCCGTGTCTCTGTCTTGTACGTTAATAATACCCACCTCTGCACCAGGTGATATGTTTTCAGGTAAAGGGATAGCAAAAGATTTTTTGTTTATTTCAGGATAGTTCAGCATCAGAGCTAAGGTCATATCTATATTTAGCATCCATATGTATTTCATACACAAACTCTTCCTCAAAATCAAGAGGGCCAATAACGTATATTTCTCCTGTTTGTGATTTAGCGCAAAAATCTGTTTACCAGTTTCTAGATATATGACTTAAGATAAGTAACCACTCCATTTAAACCCTCATCTTTATCAGTTGTGGCCAGTGGTGTCAAAAGTACACACATTTGTTACTGAAGTACAAGTATAGATACCGCAGTTTGAAAATACTCTGGTAAAAGTTGAAGGATCAACTTGACCTTTTTACAAAAGTGAAAAAATATTTGCTCGAAAATCTACCTAAAGTATAAAAGTATAACATAACCTTTAAAATAAACAGCCAGATGTCACTGTATGAATTGAAAGCTCAAATTTTCGACTGTTTCAAAAAATTCTTTGAGATAGGGCCAAGGATGAGGGAGGTCTTGTTAGTCTCCGTCTCCATCTCCCGATACGCTCTCACCTTTGTCTGTTCTTTCAGACATTTCAACATCTTTTTCTGAATCCGACATTGTAGCATGGCATAGACAATTCACGTTTGCAGTTTGAAGAACACCTGCTTGCTTCTGATGATTTCCTTTAACAAACCATTGTGTGTTTGCGTTATATGACTCATCCACTGACACTAGTTTTCACTAGATGTGGATGGCACCAATGATCTGCATTGGATGCTGCACATGACATGAAATAAATATTCATAAACATTAAACCAGGGGTAACCAATTAAAAATCAGCTGGGTCCGAATAAAGAAAATCATCAACCAGTAAAGGTCAGGCGACATTTTTAATGATCTGTTACTTTAAACAGAATTTAACGCTGAAATAAAATGAGGTGTTTATGCATTCATGTTATACAATTCATTTTTAAACAAAAAGATATATATATAAAAATGTATATATAAAAATTTTCAATTTTAAAATCTAAAGTGTTTTTTGAAGTACAGAAAAACAATCGTTCAGTTTGGTATATAGAAAATGTCCTGATTCACATATTTTTCAAAACACCTGAACTGACCGTTTGTTTGTTTTTTTTTTCTTTTTTATGGCTTAATGAGAGCAGTTGACTTTAGGCTGCCCTGCAAGACTTTAAACCTGGGTTTGAATGGCGACAAAGCAATTCTCAAGCACATATCAAGGTGCTCATTCGTGAGCCTGAATCCATACTAATTTTTGATTCTGTTCATGGTGGAAAATCTTGCTTCACAGCAGTAGGTTGAGCCAAATATACTCAAAATGTGCGGGCTCTGCTCCGGTCAAGCCCGGTCAAGATCCACAATTGCAATTGCACCAAACAGGAAAAAGAACGGCGAGAAGATCCGGTTTGTCAAATTAAAATATAATCACAACAGATTGGTAACTACAAATTAGAGCATAATTATATTTATGATTAAAAGTCAGAAGTAGGAGGAACAATAAGTAATGAAGTGAAGTATAGATACCTAAAAAGTGCACTTAAGTACGGTAACGAAGTATTTGCACCTGGTTACTTGACACCTCTGGTTGTGGCTACTTTCTACTGTATCTACAGGAGTGTTTTCAGGATCCACGGCTTCATATACTACTTAACTAAAAATTGGTGGATTATCATTTGCATCTAAGAAAATCACATGCTGCAGTTCCCGTTCTTTTTGGATTGCCCCTGTCTAATGCAGAGAGCAATAATTTCAGCTTTTGTTGCTCTACACTGGAAGCCATCTGTTTTCATCTTTTTATAGGAAATACTTATATTGCAACAGAATATGCTTCACCACTAAAGAAGTTAATAGAAATAATTATTGTGCAAATATTTTACATGAAAATATGCTTCTTAAAACAGTTATTAACTGGAAAACTAAAATACAATCTAACTTAAATTACCTAAATCAATGCAGCAAGGAGAAAATAAATTACAAATGCACACAAAGGCTGGCTTTTTAGCCTTTTCATTAGGCTAAAAACAAAACTTGGAAATGTGAGGGATATAGATATTTTTAGCATGACAAAAGGATCTCAGACTTATGATTCCAATTAAGTTAAATTAATTTCATTCAGCTCTTTTTTAAATCAAAATTTTTAAGGTACATTGAAAAATCAACGGATTCAACTTACGTAATCACAGTATGATGCAGTATGATCACATAAATTTAACTGATGCAAAAGGTTATCTTCAACTGTCATAGGATCTTAATACATGGCAATGTGTTTCGACAACTTTTAAGCTATTCCATAGGGAGCAGAGTGTTTGCCATCATGCATCATTGGGAGAAAATTCTGGGGAAGATAGCCTGGCAAAGGGACCAAGGATTGAATCCTGCGAGAGTAAAACATGAAGAGGCAGCCTTCTAATAAGAAGGGCACACTGCTACAACCATTAAGCTACATTGTATCATAAGACATGTCCATTATACATCTTTAAAACCAACAAGCTTCGTGCCTTTAAAGAATTTCTAACTTGAAAAATGTGTGTGAAATGGAAGATAGATAGTTAAATGACTAACATTTTTGTGTTAAAAGGCGTTTAAAATACTGAATTGTTCCTACCTCGGGAGAGGAATCAGCATCTCCAAATATAGCAGAAAAATCTGTTGAACATTTCTTCAGAGTCTGGTCAGCAGGCAGAGTGTTGTCATTGTAAGAAGATACAAATTTAAAGTCACTGGTTCTGGATCCTGTTGTTAGGTATGTGTCATAATTGTAAGCGCTGCGTAAAGTCCCTGTGCCATCAACATCTGCATAATTTGGAGGAAGATAAGCTCCGGGGATGGCAACTGCACCATCAAACAACAGTCTGGGCTTTCTTCTGCGACAAAACCTCACACCAAGTATGATTATGATGAAGGTTAGAAAGAAGGTGGACACAGAAACTAGCGCAATGATCAGATATGATGTCAGTTTGGAGTTCTTCTCATCATAAGAAATATCTTTCAGTTCTGGCACCTCAGCCAAGTTATCAGAAATAAGTAAATACATGGAACAGGTGGCAGACAGAGAGGGCTGTCCGTTATCTTTCACTGCAACAATCAGGTTCTGTTTCATGCTGTCAGATTCTAAAATGTCCCGCTGTGTCCTGATCTCTCCACTGTGCAGATCAATGCTGAAAAGTCCAGGATCAGTGGCTTTGACTATATGATAGGACAGCCAGGCATTTTGTCCAGAATCTGCGTCCACTGCTATGACTTTGGAGACCAGAGATCCTCCATGTGCAGCTTTAGGGACCAGCTCAGTCATGAAGGAGCTTCCTTCCGGGGCGGGATACAGAATCTGAGGAGCGTTGTCATTCACATCCGATATGAACACACTGACAGTCAC
>NW_015151164.1:10057-11807 GCF_000732505.1 Cyprinodon variegatus | reverse complement strand
TAGATGATGAAGAGCAGAGGCCCCAGAACAGAGCCCTGGGGCACACCTGAGGTGACGGGGGAGGGGGTGGATTTGAGGGTCTTCAGTTGAATGAACTGAGTGCGGTCAGAAAAATAAGAAATAAACCAGTCCAACGGAGTGCTCGTGATGCCAATGGAAGAAAGCCTACTGAGGAGGGTGGTGTGACAGATGGTGTCGAAGGCTGCAATGTGTAGATACAGCATCCTAGGGGTGTAAATCACATCCATCATGGCGATTTGATTCAGTATCAATTTCATGACCAAACGATTCGATTATTCGATACCCAAGAATCCGCCATGTCTGTCTTGCCTACTGTTTACGCGTGTGTGCAAGCGGAAAGAGGGTGTGGCTAAAGGAAGCGAGGTAAGATTTTAAAATAGGTTTAGCGCCACCGCAGCACGGGAGTCAGAATTACATCCAGGAGCAAACGGATAAAAATAGACTGGAGGAAAACAACAAACAAAAAAAACCTAACATTAATCTAAACTTTTGCGGACGTGCATCGATGCATCGGATCATCGGCTGTGAAATCGATACAAAACGATTATTATTTACACCCTTATAACATCCTCACCGCTTTCTCCATGACCGGCTGCAGATGGTTCCCGTAAGCGAGCATCACGGCCCTCGGATCGGCTCCAAGCGCCGCCGCCAGCAGCGGGATGGGACTCGGGGTGTCCTGCGTGTCGGACATCTGCACCGAACACGACGGCGACAGCGGCTTCTTGCAAGGCCTGTGTGAACACTCCTGTTAGTTTTACACACAACGCTGAATTGCAACTAAAACGTTCAACCATATGAGAAAAATTCAAACATCTTCATTTTTGACCAATGCAGCGGCACCAGTTTTCTTCAAAATGAACTATATTAGTTTTTAAGAAGCTCACCCATTTAAAAAGTGCTCAAACAGATGCAGTTGTCCATCCTTACAGACCACCGCCAGCCGTACAGCCTGCAGCAAACAAAGAAAACCGTCCAATCAAATATTAACAGAATACAGTTTCTCCAAAGATATGCGACACCAGACGGCGCTCCGACCTCTTCTTTGCTGCTGGATGGGATCAGGTCGATGTGTTGAGGTTCATCCGTCAGAGTGAAGGAAACCACTGAGTTCTTGTCCTTCCTGTCTTCTCGCACTTGCCTTTAAATCAGACACAGGAAGTCAGAACCAATTCATCTATCAGGATATTTACCCAACAGCCTGATCCTATTAAACACCGAGCGAGAAACATGATCCCTTTTTGACATCAACAAGTTTCCAAGTTGGTTCACATTTGACATGAACGTGTGACTGGGTGATATGGCCTCAAATCTATTTCACAATAAAACAGGAAATACAACTAATTTATTATTTATTTATTGAATAAATCAGATTACATTTTACTTGCAAGTAAACATTCAGATTTAAACATTTGTTTCCTCTCTTCAGGGTTCATACAGGAACGAGTAACTAAGTAATTTAATGCTTTTTAATGCTATTAGAAATCATTTTAATACCTCCATCAAGTACCGTAATCTTCGGACAATAAGCTGCGACTTTTCCTCCATTTTTTCGACCTTGCGGCTTATCTGTGGACTTTTACATCTAACGGCCACTAGGGTAATACCTAAATCTATGGATTTTATAATACACGTAACCAAAGGAATAATGAAGATATTTCTGTGCCGTTAGCACGCATCTGTTAGCGACTATCCATTAGCAGCCAGTACCATGGGAGATGCAGCTGCA
>NW_015151164.1:6391-7887 GCF_000732505.1 Cyprinodon variegatus | reverse complement strand
CTTAGAGCTTCACTGAGAAATTAGAACGGCACATGAACTAAGACCTTTCTTAATGAAAATTTGTTTAAGTGGTTTTCTGCGATGGACTGGAAACCTGTCCAGGGTCTACCCCGCCTCTCGCCTATTGACTGCTGCAGACAGACACCAGTACCCCTCGCCACCCCACTCAAGATAAGCGTGTCAAATAATGGATGGATGGTTTTCTAAAATATTCTATTCCATCTGTACAACAAATAACATTTCAAGCCCTGAGGAACATTTCCCTGAATAGCCCAGACTACTTTGGATTACTCTTTAAACTGACTGATGGAGAGTCATCACCAGTTCCTGTTTTGAGGACCTGGTGATGAAGTACCTCAAGGTTAAAGTATACAAGTGAGGTTTAGGAAGCTGTGCAGGGAGGCCATGACATGAGTTGGATGCATTTTTTAGTTCCTTGCTGCTGCATTCTGAGGTTTTATTAAAACCAGTAAATGACTGTTACGATCATTAAAAAAAGAATTTGTATCCTTTTCAATAATGCCAAATAACTTATATGCACCCGTGCTTCAATGGGCTACTTACAAGGCTGATAATAAAAGGGTAATCTGTGTTGGAGTCATATGCAATGTGAATGTTAGAAATTATCAAGATATTTTTTTTTTTTTTTTATGCCAGGACTTCCAATTTGTACTTATAAAAAAATTAGATGGGAATTTAACACATAATTTAATATTTTTTCTTTTTGTACTGTAATTCACTTAAACTCTGTCTCGGTCCTTTAATTTCTGCAGCAGATTCACATTAAAAATAATATAAATCATATGAGAATAGAAAAGTTTTTTTCACTTCAAGAGGAATTTTAACAAACTTGAACAAGTTGCAGAAAACGGCTCAGATTTATCACTATGACTCTTACAGATTAATATAACTAACAGGCAGTCCCAAGTCCAAGATACTCCAGCTTTTACACTAACTTGACTTGCATTCTGTGAATGTTTCTTTATAATATCATAAAAAAAAGTCTGTGGTACAGAGGGTCTTTTCTTTTAGCAACAAATCTTTCCTTTTAATGTGTATCGAGTAATAGATATGCTTTTATGAACTTGTGCAACAACCGTTCGTATGAAGAAATGCTTGGTTTTTACTCATCCTTCTGCTGCTTAGCTCTGTCAGCAGAACCTCTCGCTCCAAAGCGTAAATTTTTTCCTTCTTCGTCTGCATTACCGTTTCTGTAAATGAAGGCCTGACAGTGTGAGAAGTTCCAGCCATGTGTGACATTATTGGGGCGTTAATATTGCAGATTTACTTTACTTTGGAAGGCGTGCTCACTTATGCACAAGTTGACTCAATCAGGTTTAGGAGGGATTCATTAGAGTCCACTCTAGGTGAAAAAAGTAAGATAAATTTACAAGAATATGCAGATGTTGTTGCGTGAGGCCCAATGTCTTCTTCAACAACCCCCCCCAGAGGTCTCAAACAAGTCTGTCCCAACTCTTCTGTGGTGTTTTGTCTTG
>NW_015151164.1:5181-5639 GCF_000732505.1 Cyprinodon variegatus | reverse complement strand
GGTACAGCAGGTGAGTAAAGTGAAAAAAACCTGTAATATGTAGCCAACATTTGGAAGAAGAATGTTTTCAAGATGACTTGGATAATAGCGCGTTGTGACAAACACCAGATACAGCACTGGGACTTGATCAACAGCCGATACCGCACCGTGACAATGTCACTAACCAGTAGGTGGCAGTAGTGTTCTTTGACAAACATGGATGCCTCCAGTAAATCACATTCAAAATTACTCTGAATTTAAAAACACTTATTTGTTGAACATATGTAATAATTTCATATTTAAAGTACTTTAAGAAGCTTGAATTCTGAATGATTTTTCCTTTAAGACTAGCATATCAATTGTCTTTTACTGGATGTAAAAGATATTCAATATTTAAAGTACCTTTCAAAACATTTCTTAGAGCTTCACTGAGAAATTAGAACGGCACATGAACTAAGACCTTTCTTAATGAAAATTTG
>NW_015151164.1:0-1437 GCF_000732505.1 Cyprinodon variegatus | reverse complement strand
ATAATAATAATAATACACTTGAGTTATACTGCACTTTTTATCAAAAAGACCTTAAAGTACTACAAAAAAGAAAAGCATTAAAAAAGAAATGCGTAAAAAAAATAAAATTACCAAAAAATTATGATAATAATAAAAGCTGTTTTAAAAGAGAGAAGGGAAAAAAAACATTTAAAGGGGACCAAAAGTTTGGCTAAAAAGAAATGTTTTAAGGCCTTTTTTAAAACACTCTGTGGATAGAGGAACCCTCAGGGCGTCAGGGAGGGAATTCCACAGATGTGGGACAGCAGCACAAAATGCTCTATCTCCCATTGTCCTGGTTCTGGTTCTGGGAATCTGGAGCAGGTTTGAGCGAAGGGAGCGGGTTGTGTTCTTTGGGTTGATAAGTTCTTTAAGGTAGGGGGGGGCATGTCCATGGGTTCATTGATGTGTGAGGAGGGAAACCTTGTATTCAATCCTGGTGGAGATAGGAAGCCAGTGTAGTGAATGGAGATTGGGGGGGGGGGTAATGTGCTCATGTTTCCGTACTCTCATCAGGATCCTACCTGCAGAGTTTTGAAAGCACTGAAGCCTCTGCAGACTCTTTCTAGGGTTCCCAATGAGAAGTGTGTTGCAATAGTCAAGTCTGGAGGAGACAAAGGCATGAAGCAGCTTTTCTCCACTCGGGAGGGAGAGAATGGGATGGAGTTTGGAAATGTTTCGGAGGTGGTAGAAAAAGGTTTTGCATAAATGATTTATGTGGGCTTCAAAAGTGAGTTTTGAGTCCATTTCTTAAACCAAGATTACTGTTGACGAGAGCGAGATGTTACTACCAGAGAAAGTGATGCTGGTTATGGATGATGATTTGATTTGATGAGGAGTTCCAACCTGGTTGGCTTCAGTTTTGGAGCTATTAAGTTGAAGAAAGTTTTGCTCCATCCATACCTTTATCTCCTCCAGACAGGTTGTCAGTTTTGATGGGGATGGCTGTGAGGATATAGTGGGTCAGCTGTTACATTTACATAGAGCTGTATGTCATCAGCATAGCGGTGGAATGAGATATTGTGGCGGCTGATGATTTGGCCAAGGGGGGTAAGGTAAAGGATGAAGAGGATGGGGCCGAGGACTGACCCCTGGGGGACACCACACGTAACTGTGTGTGGATTTGATTTGGAGCGGCCGAGGGAGATGGATTCTGTCCGGTTGTTGAGATATGATCTGAACCAACTGAGAACAGTGTCATTTAGTCCAGCGGTAAGGTGGAGCTGGTTTAAGAGAATGCCATGGTCAACAGTATCAAACGCATTAGAGAGGTCGAGGAGGATGAGGAGGGATGAAGAGCCAGCATCGGACAACATGAGGAGGTCGTTTGTGACTCTGACTAGGGCTGTATCTGTACTGTGGGCGAGTTTTTCAAAGAAGTTATGTTTGAATAATACTACCGGATCAAGAGTGGGTTTT
>NW_015151163.1:436914-440821 GCF_000732505.1 Cyprinodon variegatus | reverse complement strand
AGCGTTTCGTGTTCGTTTTGACTTTGTGTGGACAGGGCCTAAATGTTGGATATTTGTGTTAAAAATAAGCATGTTTGACTCCAAATAACGCAAAACCACCTGGTGTGTCCAGCTGCATCATCTTCATGCAAAATTACATTAAATTGATATCATGTTACCGAGACTTTAAATAAAAAAAAATGGTTTAAGCTGGGTCAAAGATTTAGGTTCACAAAAACAATTTAATGCAAAAAAAATGTGGGTCGAGGAAGAATAGTTTTAGAACCCCCTGCATTAGTGCATCCAGCAGCCATGCATTGAGATCAAATGAAGCTCATTCACCGTCCCCATCTTCCATTTGCTATGCAGTTAATGTTTAGTTTGATTTGTTACTGAATGTTTGTTTTCCGTTAAACTGAAACTTGTTTAACATTTATCCACATGACATTTTTTATGATTTTCATTTGATGATGAAAAAGTAATATCTGCTCCTAGAATGAGTCCCCCCCTAAAAAATGTGGTGGTATTGATCATTGATGTGTTAGACTGATATGGGAATAATCGGAATCAGCATCGTCGTAAAAAAAAAAACCTGTATCAGTCCATCTCTAATCCTAATAATAACAGTAACATTAAAGCCAACTCTTTTCCTACATGTTGAAGACGCATTTTAAAGTATCAGATCTCCAGCCAAACCTCAGACTGTCCGAATGAAGCACCTACAGCCGCTGAAATATCTCATCTCCCAAGCATCATCACTGCTGCCCCTCAGCTCACAGCAGCAGCAGGAACATATGAAGCACACGTCTGTCAGGTTATCACAACATAGAACCTGCTTATTGTTCAAAAGCAGCAGAGGGAAGTTGTTTCCTTCCCTCTTTCTCTCTCACACACACATTGGCACGCTAATGGCCTCGGCTCCAGTTTCCCCTGCAGAGGAAAACCACATCCATCACTCCTGCAACATAAACCACACACACATGCAGAGCTTTCCAGGCATTGTAGAGCTAAACACACACACACATTAATATGCAGCCCGTGATAATTTATTCTCTACAGGGAAGCTCATCTCATTAAGGGACAGTCTGTGCAGCAAAGCAACATAAATACAAGCCAGTGAAGAATGAGAGCTGTCTGTCTGAGTATGCCCCTGTACTTAGTTTACTGGATCCTGTCTTTCTCTTGTGTTTCCGCACCAATAACAACAATCTTTTCCTTCGATTAAACAATTAGAAATGTTGCACACACTCAAACACACTTCCACATCACCTGACGAAAGGTCACAGCTCCAAAAAATCCAGAGAGAAGAAACTGAGGAACAATCTAGACATTTTTATTTTGTACTGTTGGCATTTTCCTCAGCGAACTGTTCTTTTTACATGAACAGTTCTAAATAGTTATTCACTACTTTTGGTTAATCTATAATATAAAATCTGTATAGAGCTTACATAGCATCCACATTAAAATCTCTTTTGCCTATTTTATTGTTATTTATAGTTTTCAAAAGCTACAGGTGAATTTCAATAGCTGGGTGATTCTTTAACTACGGGCACTTTTATTTCCTTTGATCATATTTCATGAAAACATTTTAAAAAGGGACATTTCACACATTTATAGTTATCTTTACAATTAAACTGTTTTAGGACATTTGTTTTAGTAGTCTGTGATGACTTTTTCACCTTTTTTCAGCCTCATTTATATGTAAATATTACCGTTTTGTGCTTGTCCCACACCCAGACTTTTGATCTTCAATTATAAAAATGAATAGTAAAAAAAAAAATTTCTAGTGTTTTAAAATATCATTGAATAAAACATCAGTAAAATATATAAAACTATAATTGGAGTATTTAATGTCATACAAATGTTTATGTGATTTTCTAAACCAATTGTAGTGGTCCCACACTATTGTCGTAATTTCCACTACAATACTGTAATGTCCCTTTAAAAAGTTTGTATGAAAGAGTGTTTGGGTAGTTGCTATGGAGATGAACAGTGACATCACAGCACAAGTCTAACATGGTGGCAATTTTGACTTCATCCATCAACTTTTGAAGTAAAGCCAAGGTAAATATTGCTTGAAATGAAAATATTTGTATTGTATGTAATTTCCAAACATCAACTCAGTTTGTAAACTAATTATTTTAACACACATAGATGTATTTTGTAAGCGTAAAAAGCTAGAGACCCTTTCTTAGCTAGTATGTGATGCTAGCATAGATTTTCCCGCCAATTTCTGTCAGAATTACCACCACATTGCATTCTTTGGTGGAAATTACATTTACGTGTGTTTGCGTAATTCATATATACACATACAAGGCGCTTGTTCTCACATTTTATTTATCTCATTTTATTATTACAACAATGTGGTAATATTATAAATTAACACTTTTTTATACAACTTTTGACATGTTTCTAACTATAAAATACATACTAAGCATTTTGCGGTGGTGCCACCCCCTCTCTCCCACCGTTAGTACCACCTATGCACAACTGCAATTAATTTATTATTATTTAATAATGTATTTATTTATCATTATTATTTATTATCATGCTCCATAAGGTTTTTAAAAAGAAAGGTTTGTTGTCTANGGTGGTGCCACCCCCTCTCTCCCACCGTTAGTACCACCTATGCACAACTGCAATTAATTTATTATTATTTAATAATGTATTTATTTATCATTATTATTTATTATCATGCTCCATAAGGTTTTTAAAAAGAAAGGTTTGTTGTCTATATAGTCCATTCATTGTAATTTCCACAACAACCAGTAATTTCCACCACGCTGTGTAGTTTCTACCACACCTTTTGTTTTTAAATAAATTGTTGCTAAATTCTATTCACTCATTAAAACCTTCTTCATAACTTAAGAGATAATGTTCCACTTTAATTAAAAACACAAGTATTTACACCTTGAAGTGTATCTTGCTATTCCAACTCTATATTTTAGGTTGTAGTGGACATAAGATTTGCGTCTGGTCCTCATCACAATTAATTTACCTAATCCATAAATGTATGTGTTTTACAATAAAGGCAAAAACAGTTAAAACTATATATGAAATTGTTCTTCCAGTGAAAAAACATTATGTGTATCATGGTATTTTAGAATAAATATTTATATGTGATGGAAATTACATTTTTGCCAGCCGAGTTGGGAAATCTGTTAAAAAACACCAATTTGTCTTAAAAAATCAGTGTGTTCTCTTATGAATCTTCAAACTAGACTAGTTATGCTAACCGATTACATTGTGAGAATTTATATTTTATTATACTTCTTCTCTTCAAGTTTGCAAGGCCAATAGTGCCCATAGTTAAAGAATCATCCACCTATGAACCACAGTAGAAAATCAGAGCTGCTACCAAGGTACAATAATAATAATAATAATAGATATATAATTATGAGATAGGGAACTGAAGGTAAATGCTAAGCATAATGATCAACTACATACTGTAGAGCTTCTCTCTCTCTTACTTTATTATATTTTGTTTAATAAGGAAATGCTTCAGACTGGGAGGTTTATATATGGGAAAAATGCATTTCATGAAGAGGATTTAAAAGAAGAAAAACAAGTAAAATGTGAAGATTTATGCTGTTATTTCAGGTAAACCCTGAAATAATGCAAAATCCAGTTCCGCACTGTAGCAGGGATTCGTTTTTCCCCCAAAAAATAGGATTTATAAGTTCTGAAGTGTGAGCCGCTGATTTATTAGACAGAAGATAAAGTGAATGCAGGTGCTTCTGGATCTGATTAAATGCATGAATTTAAGACATTCTGTCTTCAACTTCATTCTATCTCTATTCTCCCTGGTCTGTTGCAGTTTGGCTGTGACTCCATCCTGGAGAAGAAATATTAGCTGTGCTGCTGCCATCAACACCTTTGTTTATAGATGTTGGAGATCTGCCTGTTTTTCAGTGTAGTCCTGTTTCTC
>NW_015151163.1:425564-435973 GCF_000732505.1 Cyprinodon variegatus | reverse complement strand
CTCGGCATATGGCCGCTCACAATGAGCCTGGTTCTGCTGGAGTTTTCTTGCTGTTACAAGGGAATTTTTTCCTCTCCACTGTCGCTACAAGCATGCTTAGTATGAGGAATTGCCTTGGAGTCAATGAGTCAATGCAATCAACTGGTTTTCCTAGATAGAACACTTTGAATCAGTTTGACTGTATGATCAAGTGAACAGCAAAGTGCCTTGAGATGACATGTGTTGTGAATTGGTGCTATGTAAATAAAATTAATTGAATTGTTAAGGAACTAAATACTGTAAACTATTGTTTTATGTGTGTGTTATTGAATAGCACATGAACCAAGAGTTGAATTGAATTTCTAACTGGTAACTGTGTCAAATGTGAATACTTCCAAAAGGAAACTGATTAAAATTAATTATCTACAGAAGCAATAATTAATTGGATTCTTTTTCATCGTGTCCAACTATTATATCATTATAATTCATTTTTCATCAGGCTGTAATTAATATTACGTGGGATTTTAATTAAAGATTAAAACAAAAAGTCGAAAAAGAAATGAACAGAAGGACAGGAAGTCTTCTGCTGACTGCTGGTGTCACACGGATCTCTTCCTTTCTCCTTCGCTCTATTGTCACCATCTGACTCATTCAGAGGGAACCAATCAAATCAAAGTTTGGGCTGGGGGGGCAATGACATCACATGCGCTGTGTTCCAGATACATGAAGAGATCCCATCTGGAGAGAGCTGACTCAGCATATCTCACTTACACACACACACCCCTTCAGAGCAGTAACTAGTAGAGTTGCATAAACAGTTGGCTGGTTTAAAGGGTGATTACATCTACTACACTGAATAACTAGTCCTCCAGCTCAGAAAAGAGGCTTTAAATAGGAGAAAGTCTTTACGGCTATCTATTAGGACAGAAACAGAGTCAGATTTACTTTAAATACACGACAACATCACAGCTCTGCTGCACAGCTCTAACACTGAAATAAATTATGATTAATATGTGATTATATGAATATATGATTACAAATATTTATAATATTTGTTATATCTGTGAACACAAAACAATCTGCTAATTTCAGCGAGGATGGAAGAAGGGGAACAACATCACAGCTCTGCTGCACACCTAACGCTGAAAAAAGTTATGATAAAAAAATTATTTCTGGAAGAATAGATCGATGTATTATCAAGTATTCATGTTATGGTGAAAATAACTGCCTCACTAAGATTGGAGACAAATTTAATGATGTCTGGATTGCTTGGATGCAATGTTTAAAACAACACAGAGCAGACTTGGTATGAAGTATGGGAGCTGGTAGGAGGTAAAGGTTATTCTGTGGAGGTACTGGGGTGGCTAAATGGTGAAACAAGTGAAAGTTATTTCACCAAATGCAGCAAATGTTAGGAAGCAGTTTTTCAAAGCAGTTCTTATTCACTGTTCTTTGTCACAGTTTAAAGAGACAGACTCAAGCATTTTTCATGGTATCCCAAAAAGGGTGATTCCACCAATCAGGGACTGGCCTGCAGCGACTCAGTAAGCGTTACTGCTTGTGAAGCTTTTTACCTATTGTGTAAGAGACTAGAGATTGACGGTAAGCAGTCCATGGCTGACCAATAATGTCGCTAATGCTACAGCCACATTAAGAGCGTTACACTTGGATAGCGGAGGTTCAAAGTTCAAACCCCACTCCCACAGACTGGGTCCCTGAGCAAGACCCTAACCCCAGACTGCCCCCTAGGTGCCGCACTGTGGCAACCCACTGCTCCCCTCCCCAATGGGATGGATCAAATTCAAAGGTAAATTTCTCCAGTGTGAGATTATTAAAGTTCAATTGTTATTATTACTTGCACCCCTGAGGAGGAAAAGAAGGGGCATTAAAAGGAGTCCAAATGAGGTATATTTCATTTTCTTTTCTCCTTAAAATTACAAAACACAGACAAAGATAATTACAGGATGATTGCATGTGTAAAATACCAAGTAATGACTCCCTAATAAGTGCAAATAAAAAAAAAAAATGTCTCAAGAATCTTGAAAAGGTCCAACTTATATGCAGAAATATATAATGAGATCAATTCGATGATACAGAAAGATTTGAATTCAGTTAAAAGCCTTCCAGCCCTAAGGTTTCTGTCTATAGAAGCTCCGGTGCTGCATCTAGTCTCTGGTTCAGCAGCTCCAGTACCTCAGAAGCAGGGGAGCTAACAGTGAGCCGCCATCAGCAAAACCTAATGGGGCTTTGAAGAGGCCGGAGAAGTTTCACCTTTTGCAACAGCAGGACTTTAATCCAGAGAGTGATTTCTATCCTATAAATGTTTGTAACACCTTTTTAAGATGGATTGATAAAATTGAAAGACAAAACTTTTAATATGTTTCATATTGTGTGAGTGGGCCTGATGGGTAAAACCGCACACACTGTTTATTTAGGAATTTGGTTATTATAGTAAATGTTATTTTATGGACTATAGAGAATTTGGCTATTTAAGGTCACTGCTAAAGACCGTGGCTATTCAAACATTGCTGTACTTGAAGCATATAAATGGAACATTGAGTGGAAGGAAAAAACATGATGGAAAAACATTGTTTTAAGGAGGGATCAGAGGGACTGTGAAGGAAAACTCTTTCATGAGTTTGGAGGACGTTAACCAGGCAAGGAGGCAAAGCTTCAGGAAACACAGAGGGATTTAAGACAATCGCTACAGCTTCATGATGAGCCACTTTTTAACAGATGTAACCTATTAATGTAAGAAGAAAAAGCATAGAACTGTTGCTCAGTGGTCCAGATGCCTATTTTCCTTTTCCAACAGGACTGTTTACTGACACACAGTCAAAGGAACCAAGACCTGGATCAGAAAACAGGTTTGACCTGAAATCCATATAGAATCTATTTGGGCTTTTAAAACAATCATTTTTCTAATTCTGAACTGATTTTCAATTTAATTCCTTGATTCAATAACCAAGAATAGATTTTTTTTAAATATTCATTTTCCACTGTTCCTATAGCAACAATTAAGTACAATCACTTCATTAATTTGCTGTTTAATGTTAGTATAATAGCAATATTAATACGCTGCAAAACCACAGTCTTGTCATTTAGGTAACAGGTGGAAAAAAGGCATTAATAAAAGAATCTAATTTAACATCTATATGAGAATCAAAAAATCTATTCTAAATACTTAGAACTGGAATCACATCAATTCTTCAAATCTGAATCGATACTCAGACCTAGAATATATAGAGTTCAGAGGGGAATCAAAATGACCTGAAGTCTGGTGTCAAGGCAGCTCCAGCAGGACAATTCAATTAAGTTTATTTCTATGGCACCAATTCACAACACATGTCATCTCAAGACACTTTACAGTTCACCAGATCATCCAGTCAGACTTTCTATCAAAGGAAAACCAGTTGATTACATCGACTGATTGAGTCCAAGACAATTCCTCACACTTAGCATGCTTGTAGCGACAGTGGAGAGGAAAAAACTCCCTTTTAACAGGAAGAAACCTCATGCAGAACCAGACTCAGTGTGAGCGGCCATCTTCCGAGGCCGACTGGGGTTCAAGGAGACAGAAGCAGAGATACAAAAAGCAGCTGCAAAAGGCGGCCCCATCCAGGAAACACACAGCCAGGCAGACAATCTAGATCCACAACAGGTGTGAAATAAAAAATTTAATTAAATTTAAAAAACTATTAATTGCCCCCAACATCAATAGTGAATCTGTTAGAAATTCTCCTCTCGACGATATAGACCTGTATAAGACTCCTTCCTTCCTGCCCTGTGTCGCTGTAATAAGCAGTAACACAGAGATGCAGCACATTCCTGCTGCAGTCACTTCAGCTTTGTAGATTCTTTTGCACCGAAATATGATGTAAACAGTGTGAAATGTTTTGCCTTCATGTTTCTGCCCAGCTTTTAATGTATAACGGGGAAAAAATAAAATAACTTCCTTTTTTCAGCAGGTGTGTTCAAAGAAAGTCTGATATGGACAACAGACCTCCACATCTTCACCAACAACAGCTGGGATACAAACAGAAAAAACGCTAACATGACAGCTACAGGTTTCTATAATACAGTCTAGTTCATATAAACCATGTAAAAGTCCTCCCCTGTGCAGATTTAGCTTCTATTTTATTTATTGGCAGTTGTATCTACTGACAACAAGCCGAGCTATGGAAAAAACTGATCCATAAAGATCTCAGGCAGAACTTCTCACCATACATGGAAGCAGCTAGAAGTAAAGACTGTTTTCTCTCAATTAAAGATAATAACCTGCTGGACTCTTTGGCTGGTTGGCAACTGCAGAAAAACACCCACTGATCCTGTAATATTAGTCTGCTTAGGCACGAACCCACACAGGAACCTGATTAGGAAGAGGTCAGAGGTCAGGAGGAAGCTGGAGGTACCTTCCTAAAGGAGAGTCAAAGCTTGAGACAAGAGGAAAGCAAATGTTCAAACATGGAACACGTGTTTGAGCTATCAGATGAAACCGTCAGCCTCCCTGGATCGGCTTTCAGCCTCCAGACACCAGCTGTCTGTGGAAAGGGAAAACTCAGACCGGGCGCTCAGACCTGGAATGTGTGTGTGTCTGTGCATGAAGAGCACAGTGACAGCTGAGTGCTCCGAGGCGCCTCGTTCACCAGGAAATAAGATAAATATATAGAATCAGCCAATCTTAATGCAGCATAAAACTGTTTTTTGTTTTTTTTGTTTCTTAAGTGAATCCACTTCAGCCTGATGATGAATGTGGAAGAACATTAAGAGGAAGGAGCAAAGTGGGACAAGCTATCAGCCTAAAGCAGCAGAGATTAAATGATGTCATCTGCTGATAAAGTCATCAATAGAAAGGAAAAATATAACAAACTGCTCTCAAGTTCATAGACACACATTTTCTGACTTTCTGGAGTATAAATGCAAAAAGTAGAGTTTAAGGATGTTTAAGTTTCCCAGGGTTTATGTAAATATATTATGGTTTCTAGAACTGAGACCTAAACATACTTCATCATCCAATTTATTTGTTCTAAAACAGAAAAGCACCATATACACCAATCCCTACAAAAATAATGTATTTCATACATAATATCTGTCAAATTTATTGTTATTTGACTTTGATATTGAAAAATAAAAACATTCACTGAATTAATATAGACTAATATCACAGGTTGGTACTTTGAAGTGAAAAAATATAATTTATCTCAGTTCATTTTTCTTTGAATAATAATTCAATTGAATAATTCATTTTTAATAAAATGCAATTCAATTCAGTTTATTTATATTGTGCCAATTCACAACACATGTCATCTTAAGGCACTTCCAGTTCACCTGATCATCATTTAAAGTTTTCTATCTAGGGAAAACCAGTTGATTGCATCGACTCACCAAGCATGCTTGTAGCGACAGTGGAGAGGAAAAACTCCCTTTTAAGAGGAAGAAACCTCCAGCAGATCAAGGTTTTCCTTTGATTTGAACAGTTAAGTAAGACAATTTACAAGTGAAAAATAAGGGAATTTAAGTTTAAAATCATTTCAAATGCATAATATCTAATTATTTTAATGGCAAAAAAACTTATTCTGTTGGCAGATTATCTTATTTTCCTGCTCAAATGAACAGAATCACTTTTTGCAGCGTGGTTTAAGAGTCATGGTAATAAATGATAATCTGGTATCTTATTACAATCTCTCTGCTTCCGCAGTTTAAGGGATTTCTGCCTTTATTTTCACCAAGGTTTGTATTTGAGTCACTGACCTTTCAGAGCATTTAAATTCAGAGTAGACAGGTTTACATTCGACAGATTTATCAAAATAAAGATTAATGATTGAGTAATATTAAAAATATTCCTCTAGCAGAGGGATGGAAACTTCACCAGAATTTACACTCACCGTCCACTTTATTAGGTACACCTGTCCAACTGCTTGTTTACACTTAATTTCTAGGCAGCCAATCACATGGCGGCAACTCAGTGCATTTAGGCATGTAGACATGGTCAAGACAATCTTATGCAGTTCAAACCGAGCATCAGTATGGGGAAGAAAGGTGATTTGAGTGACTTTGAACGTGGCATGATTGTTGGTGCCAGAAGGGCTGGTCTGAGTATTTCAGAAACTGCTGATCTACTGGGATTTTCACGCACAACCATCTCTAGGGTTTACAGAGAATGGTCCGAAAAAGAAAAAACATCCAGTGAGCGGCAGTTCTGTGGGCGGAAATGCCTTGTTGATGCCAGAGGTCAGAGGAGAATGGCCAGACTGGTTGGAGCTGATAGAAGGGCAACAGTGACTCAAATAACCACCCGTTACAACCAAGGTGGGCAGAAGAGCATCTCTGAACGCACAGTACGTCGAACTTTGAGGCAGATGGGCTACAGCAGCAGAAGACCACACCGGGTGCCACTCCTTTCAGCTAAGAACAGGAAACTGAGGCTACAATTTGCACAAGCTCATCGAAATTGGACAATAGAAGATTGGAAAAACGTTGCCTGGTCTGATGAGTCTCGATTTCTGCTGCGACATTCGGATGGTAGGGTCAGAATTTGGCGTCTACAACATGAAAGCATGGATCCATCCTGCCTTGTATCAACGGTTCAGGCTGGTGGTGGTGGTGTCATGGTGTGGGGAATATTTTCTTGGCACTCTTTGGGCCCCTTGGTACCGATTGAGCATCGTTGCAACGCCACAGCCTACCTGAGTATTGTTGCTGACCATGTCCATCCCTTTATGACCACAATGTACCCAACTTCTGATGGCTACTTTCAGCAGGATAATGCGCCATGTCATAAAGCTGGAATCATCTCAGACTGGTTTCTTGAACATGACAATGAGTTCACTGTACTCAAATGGCCTCCACAGTCACCAGATCTCAATCCAATAGAGCATCTTTGGGATGTGGTGGAACGGGAGATTCGCATCATGGATGTGCAGCCGACAAATCTGCAGCAACTGTGTGATGCCATCATGTCAATATGGACCAAACTCCCTCAGGAATGCTTCCAGCACCTTGTTGAATCTATGCCACGAAGAATTGAGGCAGTTCTGAAGGCAAAAGGGGGTCCAACCCGTTACTAGCATGGGGTACCTAATAAAGTGGCCGGTGAGTGTATATCCCCACTAATCACTGCATTTCAATTTACACAGTATAATCAGGAAACTCAAACAAAATGAAAGCTTCAGAAATATAGGCTGCAATTAGCCGTTATTTTGCTAAATGCTTAATCTGACAACTATTTCAATCAATTATTAACCGAATAGCAAAAGGCGCCTTAAGGATGATTTTAGGAGAACCATCAAGAAAGCTAAACCTAAATAATCAATAAATACAGAAAAAATAATGATTTAATCAATCACACCAAACAGATGTGAATGCTATGTTTTAAACGTTCCTATTCAAAGAGTCTATAAATCTTATTGCTTTCTGTATTTTCTATACAGATGTGTCAGCGCAGACAGATGTTTAACAGATTGTTTTGGATCCATGTCTGTGCCTTTAAATCCAAAGTTTTCCCACACATAAACCAAACCTCTTCTATAGCAAATGCTGCTGTCCACCGCAGCGTGTTTTATATCGACCGTAGTTCAGTTTCTTGGTCAACACTGGTTTAATGCAAACCATGCTCTGACTCCATCAGGCTAGCAGCACTGAACAACATGAGTGGAGCATCGGGGACAGCCAAACCCCCCCGCCGGTCAGGGAGCAGTTTCACACACAAGCCTTTTGTGACAAACTAATGTCTTTTCCTCCCTAATGCATTTGAAATGAGCATCAAAAGCCGCAGAACAGTGAGGCTTCCCTCTCTGATAACAGATGTAAAGCCCAGAAGATCAGATGATACTCGTATCCTGAAGGGAGGAATATTAGAGATTAATGTTTCCACTTTCATTCCCTCTGTTCTATAAATACTCCACTGTAAGGCAGGTTCTGTTCTCTCAATTACAGTCTGACACAAATCTTCCTCCTGTGTGTTAGAGGATGTAGAGCCCTTAGAGGATGAATGAGGATTAATTAATGCTCTTTTCAAACTAATTCACCTAAAACAAGTGCCAAAAGAAATTGGAGGTCCAAACATGGGATAAGG
The DNA here is from genome assembly GCF_000732505.1 of Cyprinodon variegatus. Taxonomy (NCBI): domain Eukaryota; kingdom Metazoa; phylum Chordata; class Actinopteri; order Cyprinodontiformes; family Cyprinodontidae; genus Cyprinodon; species Cyprinodon variegatus. The sequence goes on along the minus strand of NW_015151163.1, from coordinate 427,920 downwards.
AAAAGATGCAAATGTAGAAAATGAACCCAACAAAAGGAAAAGAAAGGAAAGGAAGACGGATGTAAAGAATCAGCTCCAGCTGGAGGATTCATCCAGTCTGCAAGGAAAATATGAAAATGAATGAATTCAGCTTCTGATTGCACGCACTACACCAGGCTTATTCTCCTGCAAAGAGCCACTTGTGGTTGAACTGGAGTGTTTTTCAATTGCCTCTGACATGCACACACACACACACACACACAAATACACACACACATGCACTCAGTGACTTGGGCCAAACCACAGCACACTAAATCTTCATATGTCTGAGGGATTCAAAGCTTTAAGCTCAACTTGAGCTAAATGGAGGGCAACAAACAGTCAGAAACTAGAAAAACAGCCCACTGGACAAATAAACACTCAACAAGCTGGAGAGATGAACTAGTGAATAGATCAGTCGCTACAACAAAGAGTCTGTCGAGCCTCGGTATATTTCACTTGACTTCGGAAAAATGTACAAACTGCAGATGGTGTGAAAAGAGGAGCTTCGGAAAGAGTTGATCCAATTTTTGTGTACCTTACTGTAATGCGTTGCCCGGATGGCTTTTAGTTGTAACTGTAACTGGCTCTGAGTCAGCCCTTAATTAACCCAGCAGATTAAAGATAGCAGTTCACCACAGATAATATGTCTCTACTATTTTAGTTTCTAATGGACCCTTTTCCTGCCGCAATAACCACAGAAAGTTTATATAGACAATTTGCACCTGACTTTAAAACATGCTTAACTGCACCACCTGTTTTACATTTGATATAAAACATGTTTTATCAAAGGTTTGATGATAAATAATGACATAATAAATTATTATATGTGAATCTCACACAACACATCAGGGAATTTCAAACCTAACAAAACACTGTAAGTAGGAAATGTTTATTTATATAGCAACTTTCACAGACAGAGGTCAGAAAGTCAATCCATCCATCCATCCAACCGTCCATCCATCCATCAATCCATCAATCCATCCATCCATCTTCTTCCTCTTATTCAGTAGGCAGAGCGTTCCTCTCCCCAGCCACTTGGGCCAGCTCCTCCTGGGAGGGAATCCCAAGGTGCTTCCCGGCCAGCTGAGAAACATAGTCCCTCCAGCGTGTCCTGGGTCTCCCCCTGGGTCTCCTCCTGGTGGGATGTGACAGGAACACCAAACCAGTGAGGCGTCCAGAAGGCATCCTAACCAGATGCTCAAGCCACCTCAACTGGCTCCTCTCGATGTGGAGGAGCAGCGGCTCTACTCTGAGTCCTCCCCGGATGACTGAGCTCCTCACCCTATCGCTAAGGGAGAGCCCGGACACACTACGGAGATAACAAATTTTAGATGCTTGTATCCGGGATCTCGTTCTTTCGGTCATGACCCAAAGCTCATGACCATAGATGAGAGTATGAACGTAAATCAAGAGCGTTGCTTTCGATCAGGTCACAAAGTGTTTCACAAAATTACGATACAAATAAAAATACATTTACAGTCACCAAAGACACGGTTATAAAACAACCCCTCTGAGACAAAAGCTGTTTCATCCTAAAGACAGAACACCTAAACCGAAGCTGACCAGCATAGTGTATATGACCCAGTGCAGTGAGGACTTTAGAGCCTCCTATATTGGAGAAACCAAACAACAGCTTCATGAAGGCATGGCACAGCATAGGAGAGCAGCAGCTCTGGGCAATATTCAGCTGTACAGTCGCACCTCAACAACAAAGGACACACCTTTGAAGACCAAAGTTTTCAGATTTTGGACAAAGAGGACAGATCGTTCGAAAGAGGCGTCAAGGAAGCCATCTTTGTGAGAAGAGAAAAGCCACCACTAAACAGAGGGGGAGGATTGTGGTTTCAGCCACCAAGCATTTACAATTCAGTCATGGAATCCATTCCAAAGAATTTACAGAAGCGCTCCCATTATGATTTAAAAGGTATAGCCAATGCAGAACAATAATCCAGTAGAACAAATGGTGGCTATTTGATTAGCATCTTCCAACATCATCGGAGTGAATGGAGGATGTTGGTCCTCCGTGCTGCTTAAATACATCAGTGCTCCAACTAGAGTTTGGTAGGAGGCGCCCGACCAAATACACAAAGACTCCCGAATAGGTGTCAAAAGGTTTTAACAAAAGACTGAGCAAAAGACCAGTTGCCTTCCAATTTCAGCTTGTTTGAGGCTGCCATGACCCAGATGACTGAGAATTTACACATATTTGAATGTCCTCCTCCCAGTTTTTTTACACATTTTGATGATGAGCATGTGTACTGCATATCATTTAAAGGAATAGTACACCCAAAACATGATTAGCCTTCATTTTCTACTCACCCCCATGCTGAACAAC
>NW_015151163.1:421338-424249 GCF_000732505.1 Cyprinodon variegatus | reverse complement strand
ATTCAACCATCAATTAATATTATAAATGGCCTGAATTAATATGGCGCTTTTACAATTCATGGAGACTTGACCAAAGCAAGGTCAAGTCTCTAAACAGGCCATCTGATCACCATCAGCAGGCATTGTAGGTGAAGCGACTCGCCCAAGGACACCTGCATCCAACGCCACTGTCGCCCTCAATGTTCTGAACACGTCAATCCCTTTATGAACACTAAATCACTTCACAAAGCTCATATAACCACTTTCCTAGCAACAGGATTGTTGCATGCCAATGCTCTCCACATCTTATGATCTCTGGGATCATGTTGGCCATACTGAAATGTTAATTACGACCAAAATGTCTGAGAAATGTTCTTAACACAACCAATCTACTTCCACCGTTTTTTGTTATGTGCATTTTTAAATAGAAAATTAGAAGAGCTTGATGGAAAAAGGAGTAAATATGCAAAAAACAACAGAGAAACATATTTGTTGAATAAGTTCCAACATGGCAAATGTAATCTACAGTTACAACTGGAGCAAGATCTTGTTCTTGTTCATTGAAACTTAGCTTAAATACCAATCTGATGTCAGTGCTAGCTTGCTACGTCTCCTACCTTTTCAGTCCAACCAACCTAAACATTTGATGACATTTTGGCTTGAATCGCCTGGTTAAGTCAGTGCAATGAATGGAAACACATCTAATTAGCATTTTTCTTTTTTCAAACTTTTAAAAGTTAATTCAAATTTTGCATGACTTTTAGACGGAAACACAGCTTTTGTTTAATCTAAAACTCGAATAATTACGGCACTATCGGTGGGAATAAGAGTTTCATCTATCTGTGTTAACTACATGAATGTGTTATTGGAATTTAAAGGTACGTTCTCGTCAAACACTGGATTAAAGCAGCTCTTAGTGATGGCAAACTGCACAAACTGATGCTGAAATGTGTTTTCTGACTCAATAAATAAAGTTCTAGCTAATAAAAAGCATTTATCTTTTTAGGATTATGATACATCTGCTTCAAAGTCCTATAATAAACATGTTTTTAACCAAATTAAAATCCACCTATCTGGATTGCATCTCTACAGAATCCCATAAAAAATGCTTCTTTATGCGTTTTTTTTTTTAAGCCAGTCTGAAAATGCTTGTTTTAAACATAAAAATGAAAGGAACAGATGGAGCGAGGGGGATATTCCTTTTAGACACTTCCTGCATCAGCAGAACTGAGGTTGAGGACCTCGAGTGTACATCAGTGTGTTACAGTGCAGATTATAAAGAGACTAAAGATATGTTAGGATTTTAAAGTCAGCAGCTGCTGATCACTACATTCATATGACAGACTAACACAGTGCTTTTGTTAAAGCAACAAAAAACGCTGGTACTGAGCCATAAATGTCTTCAGAGCTGTTAATTAGTCTTTAGTTGCTTTAGTAAAACCATTATAGAACTGGTCTAACTAGAAAATGCGTTCAGCTGAAAAACACTTGCTTTTTTCTAAACCTCTTACGTTTTACATTTTAGCAGACATCCACATCAACACATAGTGGTTTCCTTGTTTACTGAGTGAAGCCAATAAAGCGTTTTACTGCTGTGTAGTACAGAATAAGAGGCTAATTACTGACTGCAGTGAGCAAACGAAGAACTCTGATGTTAGCATGAAGTGCATAAATCAGCTCCAGACCAAACTCAATTTACAAATTATCCAACTGAAGCCGTCAGCAGGCCACGTTCAGCCTGCTTTTTTCATATTAAACCATTAGACCATTACACACACAGCCCTCCCTGATTCAAACACAGAGAAACAAAAGCAGCACAGAGTCACAATGCAAAAACACATGATTAGACAGTGATCCGATTAGTTATTATCTTTCAATCAGCTAATCAATTTACAGCTTCTGCAACTAACTGCATTCAGGATCAAATCAAGTTATTGAGATATTGTCCTTCTCTAAAGACACCAAGACACAATAATCAATGAGGGATGAAGAAGGTGGTGCTCTGAGTGGCTCTCAGCATCATTATCGGCTCTCTGACAGCTCAGCCAGCCACAGGGGAGCCACCTCTTCTCAGCAAACACTCACACCCTGCCTGGGAGAATGATGAATAATTGCTGAGAGCAGAGCTGGCTGCTGATCTCCAGTAGGACCCTGATAAATATGCCATCAGCCAGGAACTATAGGAATGTGAGATGAAGATCATTTGATTCAAGCTAAAAAAAAAAATAAAAAAAACAAAAACAAGAAACCAAACATAAAAGCCAAACTGAAGAAGCTTGGTACTAAGCTGAATCCATCTTTGACAGGATTTAAGTGTAGAAACTGAATCTTCTTCCTTACTAATATATATTAAATAGAAAAGACAAATTAAGAAGCTGTACTGTAAACCGTATTAATAAACCATTCAGCTAAGCTACCTTCCTCCAGCATCAGATTGATGCTTGATTGAAGATCTCTTTCTACGTTCAGCTTTATCACTACAAGATGCCAACGTCCCCCAGCTGTAAAACAAGTCCGCATCACCACACCTCCACCACTTTGCTTGACAGCTGGTATGTTTGCTCTAAAGACAGAAACCTTTATCCAAGCTGACTGTTGTCTCTTTAAAGTGCCCTAAGATAAGGCGTTGTCAGTTGCCGGCTTAGGGGAAATGAGCTGCACCTGTTTGGGTGTCCTTTGCTTCTTACTGAAGTCAGCAGGTCCCTTAAAGTCTGGAACTTCATTGGACATTTAACAGAAAAGTAAATTATCTCCTCAGTTCTCTGACTGTCAAACGAGGTTGCATTCAAAGTGGGGAAAATTGGCAGTTCTTTTTTTAGACTTCATAACTGCGTCGGGATTTCTCGATATCAGAAATCAGTTGAAAATCATCCAAACAACAAAAAACTATCTTTCTGCTTCTGAAATCTCAGATATGAACAGGCTGATAGAA
>NW_015151163.1:409664-421138 GCF_000732505.1 Cyprinodon variegatus | reverse complement strand
AGAACTGCCAAGTTTGGCAGGAAGTTCTGCGCATGCTTAAAAGATTTAATCTGATCCAACGCTTGGTACATGTATACACACATCATGATCGGATCATTTCATTTAGTGTCCATGTAAACTGAGATTTTGAATTTCCGATCAACCAAGGTTTGGATCGGATGGGGGAAATTTTGCGCATGTAAACGTAGCTAATGAGTCGATGCTATCTACTGGTTTTCCTTTGATAGAAAACTTTGAATCAATTTGACTGTGTGATCTGGTGATAAAGTGCCTTGAGATGACGTGTTGCGAACTGATGCTATATAAACAAACTGAATTTAATTGTTTCTGTTTGCATTTTAATAGTAAATTAGTCAGTTCTCATAGTGATTGTTGTTCACTATTGTTCTCTGTTTGAATTATATTAGTTGATCAAACCTGTTCTGACAATCTCCACTAATGAATGAGTAATACAAGTGTGCATTATTCAAGCTAATATTAATTCAATTCAATTCAGTTTATTATATATATTGGGTCACTATCGGTATAGGTCAATACTCAAAGCTGCCATACTGTAAGAACAATGAAAAAGTTGCATTGGGACATTCTTCTATATACCAAGACCACTCATGTAAATGATGGTGACAATTAAAAACTTAAGCAAAACATTTGCTATCCTGCAAACACAAGAAGGTTTTTAATACCATTCATCCTTCTTCTACCACTAAGTCCTTGTCAGGGTCGTGGTGGGGCCGGTGCCTATCTCTGGCTGTCTATGGGTGAGAGGCAGGGTAAACCCTGGACAGGTTGCAGTCTGCCACAGGACAACACAGAGACACACATCCATGCACACATCTAAGGACAATTAGAGAAGCCAATTAACCTAACAGTCATGTATTTGGACTGTAGGAGGAAGCCAGAGTACCCAGTGAGAACCCACCTATGTACTGGGAGGACATGTAAACTCCATGCATAAAGACCCCGGGCCAGGAATCAAACCTAAAACCTTCTTGCTGCAAGGCAAAAGCACTACCCACTGCTCCATCCTGCAGCGTGCATTTTTAAACTTTCAACTCAATATCCATCATATTTTTTTTTTCATGGGACTTCAAAACATTCTCCTTAGATGATGCATATTTAGGTTTTTTTATTTGTTTATTAGATCTGGTTGGTTATATATATCCTTTTTAAATTGTAGTCAACCTTTATTTAACAAAAAAAATACATTTCTGCTGATATTTAAACACTTTATAGCCACTTCTTTCTGGTCCCCAGGCCATTATCTGAAGAATGCAGGCAACGTGACATTTAAGGACCCTTTCAACCCAGTTCATAACTTTATTAATAATTTGGACCTTTGGAGACAAGCTTTAAAAGCTCAGCTTTAAACATTTAAAAGATCTTATCTGCTTTTACCTCTCGATGAATCTGTTTTGTTTTTAACAAGACAAATGTTTCTTATAGATCTTTTTTTCCAGATGAAAGGAGAACGTTTCAAATGTTTTGTTGCCCCCTTTGATGCCCTCCATCGCCTTATACATGGTTAGATTCCTTTTGTTTGTCAGGAAAAACCTCTAAACTTTTGCTTTAGCTTCAGTTGGTTTATTACTTCAAAAAGACAAATACGTATTGGCAGAAGTGTCCATGTAGATATGATCAGCAGAACTGTGCTAGCACTATGTTTTCTAATGAAATGACCAAGATGCCCATGTTCATTAGCAGTGTAATGGAGCTGGCTTGAGTGTCTCCTCTAACAGATATCATGTTTCTCAGAATCGTTATCCACAGGACTGACTAAATCTCTCTCACTGTTGTATCTCCAGTAGGACTGCACCTATCGATTACCTTAGTAATCGCTTCATGAATGTCTTTGATGAATCGACTGGAATATTTATTTAAGTTTAAGTTTAAGATCCCTAATCTGCCTAATAACAAACTTTTCAAAACAATTGGACAGAAACGCTGCAGACAAAAACGTGGTGATGCAATATACAAAATGAAACTGCAGGGAATTCAGTAGCTTGATTTATTTCACAAGCCTGAATCTATTTTAGCTCCTCCTTAATCCACACAAAGTAAAACTAGATGTTTAGACTTCAACATCTTTAACTTGTGTCTATCTGCAGAGAGATTCGGCTATTTGCTAAGATCAACTCAGAGCAACAGGTAGAAATGTTCATGTCAGTAAGGTTGATGGCACTGCTTGGAGTTAAATCCAAACATAATGCTGACTAATAGGTAAAGAAAGATGTTAAGGCTCCCACATCCTAGTTCAGTAAGTTGAAAACACCATTATAATCCACATAAAGATGTGATTAGGGCAGCAACTAATGATTATTTTGTAAATCAATTAATCTGTATCGTATATCGTATATCCAAAAGTTCCATAAGGAAGATTCTTTACAAATTTAACAAGGTAGAACTAAAACTTTTCCACTTGAGATCTGGATAGAGCATATTGACAGACATAAATATATATATATATATTTTTTATATTAAATGCAAAATGTTTTTATGTTTTTGTGCAATTTTGATGTAATTACTTCTCTTAGTAGGTCGTTCTGTCAGCTAAAGGCATATTTTAGAGTCTCTACACTCCACTTAATAATAAATTGATTACTAAATTAGTTGATGATTTTTTCAATAATAAATTAATCATGATTCACACAATTCATTGTTTCAGTTCTAGATTTGATGTTAAACTTTTAGTAACCAATAATTCATCCTTCGACCCATAGAGAGCAGCATTAAGACAGGCTGAGACAAAATATAACAGTTTACACAAAGATCTATAAAGTCAGATTTTTAGAGTTTTCCTGCAAAATAAAGTGGTCTCTTTATTTTTTAAACCTAACTTTTAATGTTTTGCAGGCTGCAGCAAATTCTACATCATGTATTGATCAAACCAAAATGAAGAAGCTGTTTAATAATAATAATAATAATAATAATAATAGAACCTTTTTGATCTCACACTGGCGAAATTAACTCTCTGCATTTAACCCTTCCCCTTGGGGAGCAGTGGGCTGCCATTGTGTGGCACCTGGGGAGTAATCGTGGGTTAAGGGTCTTGCTCAGGGACCCAGAATGGAGGCTGTGATACCGTTTAGTCTTGGAAATCCATAGTTTTTCATGCAAAGCTTGTCCAGTTTGACCTACATTTTCTTTGATGAATAATAAAAGCTTTGAATCCATTTAAATTCATTTCACTGTAGCCTTAGATCCTGTCCAGAGGATTTTTATGATGCCCTGATCTGTAGAAGAGGAAAACTGAAAGGCGATGACTGAGAGTTTGAGTGGTTTTCACTGCCAAGTCTCTGGTATCCTCTCATATTCTGTAGCAGCTGCTCTCAGTGTTTGGAGATATGAGTAAGCAGCTGTAAGTATACCATTAAACATCAAGAGCAAATGTGTGCCCTCCTCTCCATTCTCAGCAAGGCCTTAGCTTTGCTTTTAATGCTTATATTCAGTGGAAACCCTTAATTAGTCTCAAAGACTAAAGATATTTAAATGTAAATAACATAGAATTCATGTTGTAGAAGAGGTTCTATGAGCTCATCTCTAAAGCAAAGAAGAAATGTGATCTAATGAGTGGAATTTGATGTTTTCATGTTTTATGTCCCCAGTCATCTATAGAGAACGATCAATAGAGCTCTACTAAACCATTTCCTCAGTTTTATATCTCCTGCATTAGAATAGCTGGAACCAGCGTTTAAACATCCTTCCCAGAGTCACAGGGTGCTGTCATATAGAAAAAAAGAATAACAAATGTCCACATTTTTTAAATATATGTTTTATTTCAGTCAGACGGCAAGTAAACTTTTTTTTTGTTTGTTTGTTTTTACATCGCAAACTTTTTCTACGTAAATTACCCATGATTTTTTTTAGATGCTCTCTATACTGGTTCACTTCTTTGTCAATACATTTGCCAGTAAAGTAAAAAAAACACAAAAAAAGGACTGTGCTAGCGCTATGCTAACGCTAAGCTAATTTCATGTTAGCCTAAACTATTGATTCAAGAGGAAAACAGACTTTGCAACATGAATTTTTTAATTCAAAGTGTGTAAAATAATGATAGATCTTAGAAGACACTCGTTTAATAATGAATGTCCAACTTCCGAGGCGGATTTGTGGCATGAACTGAAAATCTGGTGGCGTCTCTCCAAAAAGTTCCCTTCATACTTCAGGCCTGCATCCATCCAGCTGCTCTTATAAAAGTCAAACATTTTTGCCCTCTAACGTGTTCCTGTAACCTTTCCAGATAGTTTTTATCCACATTACTTAAACTGGTTTTTGGATTGTTGCTCAATCTAGATTCTTATAAAAATGCAGAACCGACTGGATCAGGAACATTTTTAACAGTTTCTGCTGTTAAATAAAACCGTCTACCGTAAGCTCCCTCAAAGCCACCAATGTTTCATTAGTTTTATTTTTATTTTTTTTATTAAAGTATGGTTTAAAAAATATATCTGACTTTCATTTGTTCTTTTTCATAGAAGAGTTATCTATTTTTATTTCTGTCAGATGCTGGTCATCTCTGTGACCATAGTTTGTTTTTTTCTCATTAAACGAGGCGTACCAAGATTTTAGTAAACCTGTGTATATCCCTTAATATTGAGGTATGTTAGGTTATAAGTATATCTTTATAGATTATTAATTAAAGAAATTTATTTGGCAAAAACAAATGACAAATTACTAAAATGACCTATAGTTGTAGTCCAAAAAAGTAAAAAAAAGAAAAGAAAAAAATCCACTGGATTCCAAATTTGCCGTCCAGGAAGCCTTTTAAATAAAATGTAAAAAAAAATTAGTTGTAGTCCTATTTCCAATCAAACCATTATCTAAAAATAGAACATTTCTTTCATTTTGACTCAGATGACACGTCTAGCCACTAAGGATGATCAGTTTTTGTTTAAATGTACAGTAGATCATTTGAATCTTCTTTTTAATATTTGTTTCTCGTATTTCCAGCTTCTGCTCTGCTGGACAGAGGGAATAATGCTGGTTATCTGTGTCTGCGCTGTGCTGCTGTCAGTCTGACTAAAAGCTTCCTGTGTCTTCCTCAGTAAACGAGACACTCAGACAAACTGCTAACACCTGTGCACAGCCATTAATAACATAGAGGTCTATTAGCTGACGCGGCCAATCAGCTGCCATAACATGCACACATCTAATGTCTGTGATTGATCACTGAAATAAATGTGAAGCCCTCGACACACTGCTAAACACGGCACGGCTTCCTGGGGAATAGATGGCTTTGAGAGGGAGGAGACAAAAAGCAGGAGGAGAGGAAATCCTTTCTTTGTATTTATCTATTTAACACCCTTTCTCCATCTCAGCTGTCTCTCTTGTCCGTCCCCTGGTGGGTAATGAGACATAATCCACTTAAGATGCTTCTCTCTGCCTTTCTCTACAGCTAACACACACACACTCACTTATTCTGTACACCCATCTGAGACCGGCCCCCATAAGGGAGGATGAGGAGGAGACAAAGGGGGGAGGAAACAGGGAATCCCTGCCTCCCTCAGCAGCAGCATCAAGCTCTTTCATATAACACACACACACAAACACACTCTTTAATAATAGATGCATAGCTCCACCCTCCAGGTCCCCTAACCATGACTCAGGCCTGAGGTTTTATTAAAGGAGCAGGGCTCTTTCCAAGGAAAATATCAGCCGCTCAGTGATTCCAAATCCCAATTAAAGCTGCTGATGAAGAGCTCTAACCATGGACCAGCCTCTGCAGGTGGCTGTTACCTCCACCTCCCTCTGTTTTAGCCAAAACAGCCCAGCTATGCTTTAGATAAATAAAATAATGTTAAAAGCTTTAGTTTCCATCATTTCAGGACTGTAGAATTATCATAATTAGAGTTTCACTCACTAATTGCTGCTGTCTAGATCTGGATGCAGGAGTCAGATCATTCAAAGATCTGGCTCCTCACAGATGAGGAGAATCGGATCAAGCTATAAGATAAACAATCTGTTTATTCAGACACTGCTAAAGAGGCTCTCTGAGGGCGATATGAGGTGTAAGCTTCCAAACAGCATGTGAGCAGAACTGTTTTAATTCTGATTGATTTTCAGAGAGTCATTGCTCCAAGCTGAGAAAGAGCTGAGTTGTCTGTTACACAGAGCTGCAAATCGATAAATAGGTCAAATAATTTTTTTGGTTATTGGAATAATAACTAAATAGCAAAAGGTTCCTGAAGAAAAATTTAATTCATAGTTTAACTCAAGCTAATGACATGTGTTAGAGCTGGTTTACCTCAGTGAATGATTAACTTTTGAATTACTTAGACTTAGACAGATTTGTTTACACAAGCGTAAAACAAAAATACATTTCGTTTGGAAACAGCTCTCTGGACAATTTTCTTTTTTTTAAATTACGATTAATTAAATAATTTATGAAATTGAATTACGATTGTATTATTTCAATAATCAATTAACCAGGAATAATCCGATTGTTTCATCTCTACTTTAAAGAGAGATGATAACACAGACAAAAATGCTGTTTGTTTGTTTTTGATTTTCAAAAGTTAAAGCAGCTTAAACTGACCAATCAGTTTGGTTTCTACCAATGTCTCTGGAACTGGAAGTCGACGTCGAAAGATTTAAAAATCATATCTGCTCTATATGAAATCAGTTAACAACATCTGTTCCTGTTTGGCTGTGACACTATCCTGGAGAGATCTTTGAGATCGGCCTGTTTTTCCAGTGTAGTCCTGTTTCTCTGACTGTGACTGGCTGGATGTGCTCTGCTCATCCTCTGACATGGGAGCTGGCTCGGAGCTCGTCTGGCTGTGTATTTCCTGTATGGGGCCGCCTTTTATAGTTGCTTTTTGTATATCTGCTTCTGTCTCCTTGAACCCCAGTCGGCCTCAGCAGATGGCCGCTCACACTGAGCCTGGTTCTGCTGGAGGATTCCTCCTGTTAAAAGGGAGTTTTTCCTCTCCACTGTCACTACAAGCATGCTTGGTGTGAGAGATTGCCTTTGAGTCAATGAATCGAACTGCAATCAACTGGTTTACCTTCAAAACACTTTTAATCGATTTGACTGGATGATCTGGTGAACTGTAAATGCCTTGAGATGACGTGTTGTGAATTGGCGCTATATAAATAAACTGAATAGGGTTTAACTGAATTACATCTAACTTCTGTGCTTTATGTCATTATGCTAGTATTAGAAGCTGTAAGACAGATTTTTAAATGCGCCGGCAAGAAAAGAGTTTCTGCGACTAATCAGCTTTGGTTCTGGTCAGTATTCCACAGCACCGGTGTCGGTACCAGATCTTGTCTTGCCCTGTGCATGCTAGTGACGTTATGCTATATGATTGGCTGAACGTTGTCACATGACGTAAAACATTGTGGTTGCCCAGACAACAATAATAACCAGCGGCCGTGTGCAGAGTCGGGAGAATCTGTTTTACGTGATAGATATCAAAACTGGAAAATCTGTTTATGATGAAAAAAGTAACTGCAAGACCGTGATATAAAGGGGGAGAGCTGGGTAGCGCTGTGGCTAGCTGTGCTCTGTAGCTAACAGGTTAGTATCAGCTCAGTCAGTTAGCGTATTAAGCTACATAACTTTTAACTTTGCGTCAAAGACAAGCGTTGGTCTTCTACAAGTAGAATAGCTGTTGTTTTCTCGGTCTAAAATCTCTACGAAAGTCATTTTTTATTCTTTTATTCAAAAGAATAAAAATAAGCTGAGACTTTTTTGTCACCTTGTTTAAATGGCAAAGCTCAGTCTGTCTTAGACGGCAGGACTTTCCTTCAAGACTGAGAATAATTGTTTTTTACTTTCACTACTTTAGATCAACAATAAAATATATAATAATAGCAAATATGGGAAATAATATGTTGAGATTTTATTCATAAGGTGTGAAACAGTTTGTCCGATTGGAGTCGCTGTATGGTGACGTCATAAGAAAGGGACAGATCTGGTACCTACACTGGCTCTATAGCAGCAGTTCAAGACTGTAAAAGCAGTAAAAGCAAACTGTGAATCGTCCCGGTTACAGCAGCTGGAACAGGAACAGGAGTGAAAGTCATTATTTAAAAAAAACATTTATTACATTTATTAAACTTTGAACCTAAAACACAGACCTGAGGAGATTCTTTCTAAAAGAAATTACTGAATGAATTGTCTAAACATAATGGACTTAATATTGTAGGTAATTATTTCAAGATGATATCAAACATCTTTATTCTGCAAACAGAATAAAGTGTCTGATATCAGCAGGGGACACCATATGCATCGCTTCAAGCATCCAGTTTTCAGATTTTCTCCTGTTATAGTTTACAGGAAACAGCTTCTCCATCTCAGTCACATCAATTACTTATTTTAGACTCCTCTCTCTGTCGGTTCAGGACCAGGAAGGACTGAAGGATGAGCCCTGCATCTCTAGCTCAGCTGGGTTTTACCAGTTAGGAGGATAAATGCACAGCATATCCTGTTGAGGCCATTACCAGTTATAGGATCACTGAACAGATTGCTTAAAGGCTCTGATGATGTTGATGCTGCACCAGCTGCTTTCATGTAAACATGCAGGTCCTATAAAATCCAAGGATTACTTTGCACTTAAGGACCTTTGATAAAATACATTTTAATGCCATAATGTCCGCATATGGTCCTGTCATGTCCTCACAGTTAACAAAAGCCATTTATTTCTATAAATGCTACCGTGCGTATTAGAGCTGTGTGACAAAGGGATCAATAACTTAGCATAGCATCAGCGGAGAATAAAGTACAATAAACAATTCTGCCTTCTATGAAGTTTTTAATTATCATTAATCTTATTTTATTGTGATTATAATTAAAAATTCATGACATGAAATGTATAAGATATGATAATATAAGATATGATATTATGATGTAATGATATAGTGATAGATATAATAATATGATAAACCATGAATACCCACCCCTATTTCAGGCTGTTGTATTACTAGTAATAATACTTTGTGTTACTATAAAAATGTAATTCATGTAACAGCTAAAAAAGGTTTGTAATACCAGCAATCTGATGGGAGATCAGAGTATATCGGATAAAAGAGTCCATTCTAAATCTTAAAATTGGACTTGATACTCAGCCCTAATGAGTATATAAAAAAAAACCTTCCTAAATAATAAAGCTAACGCCTCCTTTTAAAGGTTTAAGTTTGGAAAACACTAGAACTGTCTTACCATCACAAACAGAAACATGTGGAGTTTCCTGAACCTTTCCATGACGCTTACTGAACCTGTGTGATTTATTCAGATGTGACAGACGTTCTCCAGCAAAGTGAAAAACAAGAAGTATGAGTGGACGACAAAGCCCCTCATGCTGTGATGCTGAGGGCCTTTTTATGCAAACCTTTAGAGCGAATTGCATCATAAGCTATTTGATGTCAACCAGGGGGTGAGGTTGCTTGAGGACCCAAATGCAGAGATGAGTTCTTGTAAGTTTAATGAAGCACAATCCCAAAATCCAAATACAAAATACAAGAACCAAAAAGCAGCAAACGTCAGAGAAAAAAACTCATGTGGGGAGCCAGAGATGAGGAAGCAACAAACAATAACAAGGAACCAGCACTGAGCGACTGCAGAGGTGGTGTATATAACGGGGAATAGGACAAAGGATGGGCCAATGAGTGGGAGAAGGGCAGAACCATAACCCTTGAGGCCTAAGAAATGTCTTAATGAAAGTTATGACATTTAGAACAAAAACAAAGCTTGTGATTTTTTTAGAACAATCTTTTCCCCTTAATGCAACCTTACGAAACAAAAAATTGTCATTATGTATACACTCTGTGTATAAAAAATGACAACAAAAGTTGTCTAAGTCTAAGTCTGGTAAACAAGAACAAATAAAAAAGGCAGAAAAATATTCTTCTGCAATAAAGGAGGGATTCATTTTAAGGTTGTTTATACACACTTCTTACCTCTATAAGCCTGAACTGGACATTTATTCTTCTACAGAGATCACATTGAGTCTGGCTGTCTATGACAACATGGACCCAAATGCAAAACAAGCAGAATCAATTTGTTGTAGGTCTTTTGAGATCTTGCAGTTATAATCGTTATAATCTATGCTTCAGTACCCAGCCACATGTTTTCTCTATTGTTGCACTTAGAGAGCAGAGAAGGCAGCTCTAATCTTTAATATAGAGAAAGGAGTCATTTACACGTATATGGTCCATTGGTTTCTGTGTCGCGCCAGTATCAGTCCCCACAGTGTTGTTTCCCTGGTTGATCTAATATGCTCTCATCATTGGCATCATTTAAACTGCTGCCTTCATCATCAGCGGAGATCCCAATGCATAAAGCAAATTACAGCAGCATATAAACATCAGCCTTAATAAACAAATCCACACACAGGACTTTATGAACAGCTCATTGTATTTGCAGTATAATCACAAGTTCAAACGGAGTAAGATTTCCAAATCACATAAATTTAACAAAAACAGTACTCATCATTTTTCCCTCCAGCCCTTTAGGGGGCGCTAATCAGGTTACAGTGGGTCTGCTGCCATACACATTGAAAGATCAAGTTGCAGCTAGTGCACAGATCTACGCATTTTAGCTAAAAGTGAGCACTTTTGAACACAGCAATAAAATCCTGCAACCATGAAATTAGGATAAAAAAAGAATAAAAAGCCACGGAAATAATGACGTTCTATTTTTCAGCTTCACTTTATGTTCAACACGGACTAATGTTGAAGTCAGCAAGCTATTTCCTATAGAAATGTTTGAATCAATAAAGAAAACTGTTTAATCTCCTGTTTTCTTTAGACCCTGTTAACACAAACATTTTGGTTTAAAAGATCATAATTTAGCAAAATCAAACAGCCCTACTGAAAAGATGCAGACACCAGTCCAACCTTTATATGGACTGCATGCAACCAATATCTGCTGAATGCTGGTGAAGGTTCTCAGTCATCCAGGTGATAGTGCTTCCAAAAACCAAACAACCTCTCCACAGACGCATGGCCCAACACACAAGAGCTACTCTGCGGTACATCTACAGTCAGTAAATGTTCCGTCCACCATCAGTAGAAAAACGACATTCGTTTGAGGACCAGAATGTTAACATTTTGGATAAAGAAATTCGGGGGTTTAAGAGGGCGTGAAGGAAGCCATCGATGTTAAGAAAGAAAACCAACCTTAAACAGAGGGGGTGGACTCAGGTTACAGCTTTCAAAAATCTACAATGCAGCAATTGAGTGAATCCCTTCCCGTTATCATCGCAGCCCCAGCCCCTGTACAGGAGAGGGTAGGACCTCGTCTAAACAGTCAGGCCAAAAATGTCCTTTAACGAACGACCTGTCAAAAACTTAGGCCCCGTCCACACGAAGCCAAACCCTGGCCGAAACGCACACATGTTTCACCAAACCAGCCTCTCATCCATACGAAGCCGGCGTTTCGGGGGTCTGTAAACTATCTTTTTTTTATTCAGCCTTCAGAGTGGGAAGATTTTGAAACGCCGTTTTCGCGTTTCCATCTTTAAGCTCTAACC
>NW_015151163.1:402267-409616 GCF_000732505.1 Cyprinodon variegatus | reverse complement strand
TTCGTGTTCGTTTTGACTTCGTGTGGACGGGGCCTAAGATGGGTATGGGGCATTGCAGTCTAACAAAAGAAGCCCCATCCAAATGGGTGGACCTGTTTGCCTGTTCCAATTTGCATGTTTTCAAAACAAAAACAAGGCTTTGTTGGGCTACTGTGTAAAACCTCAAACTCAACGTTATTTCTGAGACCTGGAATTAAAAAAAGCTTCTTGGATGGGAGCGAAACGTCTTCAAAGTTGGCAACAAAGTCCAGTGGATTGTTTTTAATTTTCTTTTTTTGGAATATCTGCTGAAGCAAATGAGTTACTAAGAATTGAAAGACCAGAATGATTTCAGAGTTGGACTTTGGAAGTTGTCTTTACCATCTTGTATTAGTAATCAGGCTGTTAGTGCAGCTGATGTGCAAAAGACAGGTTTCTGTCTGTATAATTCTATAAAATGTATATCTTTATTTTAAGTCCACGTCTTCTGAATAGCAGCAAATATGTTTTAACGATCATTTAGAACTTGAAGGCTCCAAGAGACGATAAAAGGCTATTCTGCTGTCGTGTGTTCAACCTTCCTGTTATCTTTGAAACACGACACTCTCTCTTAGAGCCTGCTTTTAAAAGTTTTTTTTTTTTTTTACTTTAGAGTGGCCGTTTTGTTATTGTCCATAAAGTCTTGCAATATCTCACAATTAAACACTCATACATTACATTTCCTGTCTAGTTTGAACATTTTTCTGAGGAAAGATGGCGGCCAGCCTGTGTGCTGCCCTAAAAAGACCTAACAGATGAACAACAAAGCTTAGAGTATCACACCCCCCAAATATATCTCCTGTAGACAACAGGGTTATTTACTGAAGCTGGTTAGACTGTTATTTACAAAACATAAATTTTCTTCCCACTGGATAATAAAATCTGCCTGTCACCACATGATGGAAGTTTATTTGTGAAAGTCTTCAGAAAGCAAACCTAAAAATCCTTCTGCTCCGTGTGCGTTCTGGTGGCATCAAACACTCAGCAACAATGGAAGCGATGGGTCTGCATTAGCAAACTTTCAGTGCAGTGCTCTGTTTCCACATGTTGCTTCAAACATCAGGATGAAACCTGGGGCTTTGGATGGAGTAAACCTGACTGAGCAGCTGCTTGAGCTGCCAACGTTTGTCTCTACTAAACATCCCCATGGCAACAGACATTACTCACGGCTTTCTGCAGATTAGTTGTGAAAATGATCTCTAATTACCCGCCTGTACGCACAGCAAGTGTCAATTCTCCACCTACAGTTGGAATAAAAGGGGCAGTCGCTGCAAAGACCCAAGGAAGAAGGAAATGGGGACGGTGGTTCGTCTAAGCTGGATTCTACAGACTGAAGCTTCACAGCAGGAACCTAACATGTTTAGTAACGCAGCTCTGACACTACTTGCTGGAAAAGTAGTCTGAATCTCCCAGCATGCTTGTGGAAGAAATAAGTATTCATCTTAAAAAAAAAACTCTGCTGCTGTATTCACAGAACTCACAACAGCAATCCAGCAGCAGCTCCTGACAGACAGCTGGCGTCTCTGCTCTGATAAATACTCTCTGATTGCCCCGTGTTGAGGTACCCATGCATTTATGTCACTTCCTGTTTCCGTCTGATTATTTGGAACACTATTTATACACGTCTGATTAGCATGACACTGACAGCTTCCTGTGAAAAGGGAACATTTTCAGATTGAAGGGATTCTTTTTTCCTGCTGTTACTCGTGTTCAGTTTACATTCAGGCAGCTTGTTTCTTAGTTTGAAACCCAGAATAAAAACATAAATAAAAAAAAACTTTGATTTTATTGCTAACAAGTGGGATATTTTGATGTACTTTTATCAAAGGGACAAGTGGCCTGATCCTAGAAACTTTTGTTGCATGTATTGGACGTCAGGGGGACGTTCAGACCTTCTGCTGCTGGAAGAGAACAAAGATGTTATTTAAGGTAGTGCTAAATATTCCTTCAATATATATTCATTTGAGGCAGAAAAAGAAAAAGAAAGCAATGATTGAAACTGAACACTCCTGATACATTTTATTTTATTTCTTTTAGTGCAAAAAATTGAAAAAAAAAAAAAAAAATGGTGGGTTTTTTGTTGTTGTTTTGTTTTTTTTCTAAAGAAAAAACAGACAATGCTGAATATATATGGTTCATTTATGTTTTGGTCATTTAATTTTGTGGTCATTTTCATTTCAAAACACTAATAAATAAATGTGATTTCTCTTTTTCTGAGTCAAACATGGAAGAGCGAAACCTTTGTTTTGTTTCAATTAACAGAAAATAAAAATGACAAAAAAGGCCTTCTGTGTCTGGATGGTATCATTTCATCAGAACAGCAAACTTCAATAAGAAATGAGGAGATTTTACATCATATCTCGTGGCTCAGGAGGTTTATCTATCTTAACTGGTGTGTCCTTGTCACCTGCTGTTGGTGATTGTGTGGCAGCCATGTTTCTGTCAGACTGCCCCAGGCGGCTGTGGCTACTGAATGTCATTCAGTGGGAATCTCCCTTGCCTTAATTACTTAATTAAGTCCTACACTGTAAAGGTGCAGTCCATTTACAGTACATTGCATTTAGGCAACTTTTTCTTTCCAAAATCTCCTCATGTTTCTAACAGAACTTTGCCTGTGATGGTGAAGTTTGACAAGTTATAGTGTGCAGATACTCCTGCTCTGTTTATGGCTGTTTCCATATTCAGAGTAAAAGATGAGAACCAAGGAAGGCTGTGAGCAGCTAGACGATGAACCTGGTTATGATGAGCAGAGAGGGAAGCAATGCAGGATACGAACTACAGCACATGCAAAGCTAGGCGAATTTTACCCACTGCTAGCTTATAATAGTGCTTACTAAGTAAATATGATTTAATGGTTGTAGATATTAAAACAAGGAGTGACTGGAGACTCCGCCCCCTGACCAATCAGTGACTGGCAGTCCTCTGATGTTGTGTTTTTAGTGGAGCAGGCTCTAAAAATGATAACAGATCCATAGAACTCTAAATAATGGAAACACAGAGAAGGTGAATCCCTCCGTGGCAAATCGTTTTAAGTTGGTAGGAATGGAAAAGAAGTATAAGATCACTATCAGTCTTTGACTGTAAACGAACTTCCCTTTATTTCTTTCAGTTTTAAATTTTATTAAAATTTATAATTTTATTTTTATTATTTGAAATAAAAATAAAAACATTCTGATCAGTAACTAAAAATCACACAAAAATGATAAATGCTTTGTATTTTAAAATACAAAAATCAAACAGCCTTTTGTTTTTTTGGTTCCTAATGACCTAAATGACCAGAGGAGGAAGACTTTAACCCCCGATTGCTCCCTGAGCGCCACATAGTGGCAGCCCACTGCTCCCCAAGGGGATGGCTTAAATGCAGAGGGAAATTTCTCCAATGTGAGATCAACAAGGTTCAATTATTTTTTTATTATTATTATTATTAGATATGAGGCTCATGTTTTTCAGTTCTTACTGTTTTATAGGAACCCTGGAGATGATGATGAATTAGTATGAATTTTGTGAATACAGGTTTAATCCTGAGCTAAATGTCAATGTATTTGAAATAAAACAGTCTGTGATTTTACTCAGATTGTCTAGATTGACCTAAAAGTTAAGTTCAACATTAGGAGTAAACAGGGTCTCATAAAGTCCTTATATCTACCACTGTGCTCAAATTTTGGATCTCAAATAAACTAGGATTTTTAGTACTCTGTTGGAGTTTAGAAAGAAGCATTTCACTTTAATTTTATGTTTTTTAGGTTCTTTTTTTTTGGACTGCTTTTTAGAGGTAACCAGCCGAAGTTGACTACTGTTAGAACAAACAGTTTTGCTTGGTTTAAATCTGAAAGCCGGTTATAAATAGACTTATCATGGCCTCATGTCTAAATGAGCTCCATGTGTGGATGCTACTGCAGTGAAATCTGCTCTGTGTCTCGCTGGGCTTCAGCCGATTGAAGGCGCATTATTAATCCGGAGGCAGACAGTAGCTGGTCCCCCGCTGGCCATCCTCTGGGGTCTGTCTAAATCCGTTTGATTGACAGACAGCTGAACTGTCACATCTAACGCTCGCCGTCCACACAGCCTCAGCACTTCTACTCCTCACACATTGGAAGAAAAAAAAAAAGAAAACAATCACATAAACTCCCATCTTTCTCTTTTTATATCCTAAATAATCCTACACATTATGAAAACTAAACACATTTACAGAAAACCATGAATGCATCCCTACAGAGACGTCTGGCTCATTGATTTTACTTTTTAGCAGATCTCATTTTTCTCAGCTCGCCTTCCCATCTTCTGCCATGCAAGTCAACCAACACCTGAAAAAACTGGTCCAGCTGACAGCAAGCATGATGGAAAAAAGGAAGATGAAGCTCTGCTCCAGTCAGATTCAGGGTGTGTCGCCCTTTATTACAGCTGCAGGATTATAAACCCCAACATGTAGAGTTTCCTGATAACCCAGAGACAGGGGGGGTCACCTAATCATCATCTCTCCTCACACACCAGCTTCCAACAGGGCTGATAACTGCATTCAAATAAGGAACAACTTTTTCTCTCATCTATACTCGGTTATTGCTAGATAAAAAAAAAAAAGTGGAGAAAGTGAGAGATGGAGGGAAGAGATGCTGAGGTTGGATCACAAAGAGCAGAAAGGCTGAGAAGTCTGAGGTTGTGCTCTTTAACTGACTCAATCAATGAAATGGATTCTCTGCTAATTGACTTATCTGAGTCAGCGGCTGCAGACCCCCCCCCCAACTGATTGTCTTCATTTCTGCAAATCTGGACACAACATGCACCAGCTGATATCCAGTCTACCTGAACCATTTCTCCCAGTCTCCATCCTCACCTCCTCCTCATCCTCCCAGCAACAGTCTGAATGCTGATCGGTTAAATACTCTTCATTTATCTGTGTTTTCCAGAGCCCCCCCCCATGCTGGACAGCTTCTCCTGACATTTTCAGCTGCTTCTCTGATGTCACTGCTCCATTATTGCAGCTCCTCCTGCAGAGACCCTCAGCAGCATCAGAAACAGACCCTCCCTGTGCAGGGCTGCTGTTTGCATGTTAAAGCTGATCTGTTTTTATTGTGGGGTTGGGGGTGAGGGTGACCCCCCCCCACCCCCCTCCACCGGTGCCCGGAGCGGCTCCCTGCTCCTCTCTGCATCCCCTGCTCCTCCCGCCCGCCGCTCTCCGGCTCCTGCCGCTCCTCCAGGAGCCTCCTGACATGTAAAGCAGATGCTTTGTTTCTGTTTCGCGCTGATCTTACCTGTTTTGTAGAAGGCATCAGTGTCGGGGTCGCTGGGCGCCTCCTCGGCCGCCTCTGCGGGGTTCATGCCTGAATCCGGTTGAATATAATCCAGGGAGAGAGAAAGAAAAGCGAAGCCCGGCCCGGTTCGCTCTTCACATGTCCTCCTCTGCCTCCATCAGCCTCTCCGGGCTCCTTTTCTTTCGGTTTGTTTGCTGTTTCAGGACTGGCTTCGTTCCTCTCTATTGTTCCCGGTCCAGCCTCCCTCTGCTGGCTCTGTGTGCCTCCCCTCCCTCCCTCCTCCCTGCTCCTCCTGTACCTCCCCTCCCCTCCTGCTCACTCTCTGTCGCTCCCTTTTCAATCCATTGACCTTTATAGTTAACGCATCATTTCAGCCAAACATCCACTAAAGGATCCATTCATTAATAATAAACATTAATAAACATTAAGCATCAGCCTTTGCCTCAATAATGATCCCTGATTATTAGAAGTGATTTGCTCTAATGATCGCATTTAGTCAGATAACCCAGAACACAGTCCTTTGCAAACCCAACCGCTCCCTCTTTATTTTGCTATTTTTTTAAAGTCATGATCTCAAGCTTTGATTTATTAAAATGGGGTTTTGTGCAGAAGCTCAATGGAAATTGCTGCAAGGTTTTTAAAAAAAATCACTGATTAAAACAAAACAAACGAAAAAAACAACAATATTTTCACCTCTTTTATCTATTGTTGCTACAAAATTCTATAAGATTCTAGTGAAAATAACTGCCTTCAAATGAAATTGTATATTTTAAAAAAGAGAATACAGCGGAAGAATACAGCAGAGAAACGTTTAAAAGCAGAGTTAGTTCATTCAGTTTTCAATTCAGTTTATTTCTATAGCGCCAATTCACATCATGTCATCTCAAGGCACTTTACAGTTCAACGAGATCATCCAGTCAGACTGATTCAAAGTTTTGTACTGAAGGAAAACCAGCTGATTGCATGGACTCATTGACTAGAGGGCAATCCCTCACACTAAGCATGACTGTAGCGACAGTGGAGAGGAAAAACTCCCATTTAACAGGATGAAACCTCCAGCAGAACCAGGCTCAGTGTGAGCGGCCATCTGCTGAGGCCGACTGGGGTTCAAGGAGATAGAAGCAGACAGAAAAAGAAGCATAGATAAAAAAGGCAACTGTCAACCAGTTTCCCATCCAGGAAACAGGTCAGAGGATGAAGAGAGCACATCCAGTTCGTCACAGCCAGAGAAACAGGACTACACTGAAAACAGGCAGATCTCGAAAATCTATAAACAAAGGTGTTGGGGTTTTGTTAGTAACAAAACCAAGCTTTGAACATCTAACAGAGTTTTGGTACGCTTCTGGTAGTAAATCAAATCACTACCAGTATTTACTGGTCACACTGAGCAATTTCTCCACCTTTTAGTCTAGATGTTACCTGAGGAAATTCACTCATCAAAAAAGCAATGAGGGCTCAGGTCACTATAGAACTGATCAAAAGCTAGTAAATTATTAATATGTGACGTCCATAAATAAGTCAGTGCAGGTGAAACAGTTAAGAAATATATAATAGCATGCAGGTCTAGACCCTTTTTGGTCCTAACAGCGCCCCATGATAAGTTATATTTAATATATCTAATCACTAGTGAAACACTCAACATTCTGGAGGGAGTGTGCAAATGTTGAGTGGATGATAAATAAATAGTATATTAATATATATGAATAGTATATTTCAAATAGTATACTATAGTATATAGTATAAAATATATAGTGGAAGAAATTAATCATGCATAAAAACATAAATTGGTAAAAAAAAAAAATGCTACCTAAATGTTTAATAAGTATTGTTTGCTATTTAAAAAATATATATTATGAAAAACATTAAATTGCAGGCAAATGTCCGTATTGTAAGGATCAAAATAGATAATTCAAAAATTTATTATTATTATTCTTTTTTTGTTTTGTTTTTATGGTACTAGTGGCTCGTTTCTTCGACAGTAGGCTGACAGGAAAGGGTTAAGAGAGAGGGGGAGAGACACATCTATCTATCTATCTATCTATCTATCTATCTATCTATCTATCTATCTATCTATCTATCTAT
>NW_015151163.1:401624-402214 GCF_000732505.1 Cyprinodon variegatus | reverse complement strand
ATCTATCTATCTATCTATCTATCTATCTATCTATCTATCTATCTATCTATCTATCTATCTATAGCATGCAAGATGTCTCATTTAACATAACTTCAGTGCATTTCATTCAGTCAAGTTACTCATGAACAGCATTGTTAAAAAAAAATACAATATTAATATTTAAGCTTATAGGGAGCAACTTTTATTTTTGTTGACAGCTGCGATAAAACTACTGCTGAAATGTTAAATCTTTTTAAAAGGTTACACAATAAAATGTACCTCCTTACGATCGACGTAAACCAATGATAAATCATAATTTTTTAATGTCAAAGCAACATTTTACTACTTACAATATAACATTGTTAAAAAAAAAACCTTTATGGCAGGTAAAATAATACTGTAAGTTGCACGTTTTTTTGGAAATTTATTTTTACATTTTCATGCTGATGACATTGTCATATACTTCTTAGCACCAATATGGCCTTTTAAAGTGCAGGAACAGCTTTGTCATCTTCTACTTATACGCAATGGAGACAAAACCAAACGCATTTATTTATTTATTTTACTACTTCAGTGTAACGATCTCGGTTCTGTTGTTTTTCTTTAAGTTT